>NW_022589792.1:622248-903268 GCF_004348235.1 Phoca vitulina
GGAGGTGGGGGGATGGGTTAGCCCAGTGATGGGTATTAAGGAGGGCATGTATTGCATGGAGCACTGGATGTTTATATGCAAATAATGAATCATGGAACACTACATCAAAAACTAATGATGTACTGATAATAAAAAAAATGTAAAAATAAATAGTAAAGCATGGAAAAAAAACATAATTGACAGATCTTTTGCTGGACTAACCAATGAAAAAAGAGAGGCCCCAAATCAACAAAATTATAAATGAAAAAGTAGACATTATAACTGATAGAAAGGATAAGGGGCTACTATGAACAACTATATGCCAAAAAACTGGACAACCTAAAAGAAATGTAATAATCTTAGAAACATAAATCTACCAATGAATCGAGAAGAAATAGAATATCTGAACACACCAATTACTAATCAGATTGAATCAGTAATCAAAAACCTCCCAACACACAAAACCCCAGGACTACATGGCTTTATTAACTAATTTTACCAAACACTTAAAGAAGAATTAATGCCAATCCTTCTCAAACTCTTTCAAAAAAATTAAAGATGAAGGAACAATTTGAAATGCATTCTGTAAAGCATCTACCAGCATTACCCTAATACCTGAAGCCAGATAAGGACATTACAAGCAAATTGTATACCAATGCCATGATGAATATAGATGCAAGAATTCTCAACAAAATATTAGCAAACCAAGTTCAAAAATACATTAAAGGGATTATACACTATGACCAATTGGGATTTTTTTTTCCCTGAGATGCAAGGATGGTTCAATATACACAAACCAATAAATTTAACATCGCAATAAAATGAAACATTAAAATAACATCATCTTAATATAGAAAAAGTATTTGAGGAAATACAACATTTTATGATTTTAAAAAGCCTTGAAAGATTGGGTATTAAAGGAACATACATCATCATAATAAAGGCCATATGTGACAAACCCACAGCTCACATTAGACTCAACAGAGAAAAAGATTTTCCTCTAAGATTCTGAAAAAGGGTACCCACTCTCACCACTCACCAATTAGGCAAGACAAAGAAATCAAAGTCATCTAAATTTGAAAAGAAGAAAAACTGTTGATATCTGCAAATCATATGAATTTATATAAGAAATTCGAGACTCGGGGCGCGTGGGTGGCTCAATCGGTTAAGCGGCTGCCTTCGGCTCGGGTCATGATCCCAGGGTCCTGGGATCGAGCCCCGCATCGGGCTCCCTGTTCAGCGGGGAGCCTGCTTCTCCCTCTCCCTCTGCCTGCCTCTCGTCGTACTTGTTCTCTCTCTCTATCTCTCTGTCAAATAAATAAATTAAATAAAATAAAATAAAATAAAATAAAATAAAAAGAAATCCGAGACTCAACCAAAAACTGTTGGAACTAATCAATGATTTTAGTAACATTTCAGGATATAAAAGAAACATCAGAACTCAGTTGCATTTTTATACACTAATCATAAAACATCTGAAAAAGAATGAAAATAATTCCATTCCCAACATCAAAAACAAAAAATACCTAGGAATAAATTTAACCAAAGAAGTGAAAGATCCATATGATGAAAACTATAAGACTTAGCTTAAAAAAAAAAAATCAAAGAAGACACAAACAAATGGGAAGACATCCCATGTTCATGGATTGGAAGAAATAATAAAGTGATCCATACTAGCCAAAGCCATCTATAGTTTTAATGCAATCCTCATCAAAATACCAATACTATTCTTTACAGAAATAGAAAAAACAATCCTAAAATTTGTATGTAATCACAAGACCCATTGCTAATGCAATCTTGGGGAAAAAGAACAAAGCTGGAGGCAATTATACTTCCTGATTTCAAACTATACTACAAAGCTAGAGTAATAGAAACGGTATGATGTTGGCATGAAAATAGACACATAGTCCACCCATCTATATGCTGACTAAAAGAGATTCACTTCAAAAAAAGGACACACACAGACTGAAACTGAAAGGATGGGAAAAGATATTCCATGCAAATGGAAACCAAAAGAAAGCTGGGTTATCTTTACTTAGACAAAACAGATTTTAAAACAGATTGTAAAAAGAGACAAAGAACAGCACTAATAATAAAAGGATCAAACAAGTAGATGCAACATTTGTAAGTATTTACACACCTAACATAGGAGTACCTAAATATATAAAGGAAATATTAACAGCCCTAAAGAGAGAAATAGACAACAATACAATATATCCACTTTCCTCAATGGATAGATCATCCAGACACAAAATCAATAAGGACACATTAGTCTTAGTTGACACATTAGACCAGATGGGCTTAACAAACATTTCATCCAAAAGCAACAGAATATGTATTCTTAACTGCACATGGAAGATTCTCCAGGCTAGATCACATGTTAAGTCCCAAAAGAAGTCAATTTAAGTACGTTGAAATCCTATCAAGCATCTTTTCCAATCACAGTGATATGAAACTAGAAGTCAATTACAAGAAGAAAACTGGAAAATTCACAAATTCATCGTGATTAAATAATATCTACTGAACAACGGGGTTAAACTGAAAATAAGAAATTAAAAATACCTTGACAGATGAATATGGAAATATACCAAAACTTACAGTACATAGCTAAAGCAGTTCTGAGAGAGAAGTTCACAGCAATAAATGCCACATCAAGAAATAAGAAAAGTTTCCAATACAGAACCTGTTTACTCTCAAAGGAATTAGAAAAATAAATGAAAGAGACTCTTGGAAGATGGAGGAATAAGAGCTTACCTCGTCCCATGGACACACTGAGATAACAGTTACGTCTATACAGCTAACTGAAAATGACCCGAAAAGTCGCAACAACAGACTTTCCACAGTTAATCATAGAGAGGAGGCCACATTGAAAATGGTAAGAGGGGCGGAGACACAGTTGAGAACTAAACCCCTGGTAGGACTGACCACAAATGGGAGGAGCACCACAAACACAGAGACCAGACCCCACATGAGGCAGTGCCAGCACTGGGAACCTGCACTGGGAATACAGGTTCCCATAACATCTGGCTTTGAAAACTAGCAGAACTTAAGTTCAGGAGCTTTAAAAATTAGCAGGCTTAGGGAAGTCTGGCTGGCTCAGTCGGTAGAGCATCCAACTCTTGATCTCAGGGTTGTCAGTTCAAGCCACATGTTGCGTACAGAGATTTAAAAAATAAAATCTTTTTAAAATCCCTATCTCAGAAATCAGCAAGCTTAAAGCTGAGAGAGCCAGTGGGTGATAGGAAACTGGGTCCCTGCCCTTAAAGAGCCAGCATAAAATAGAACTCTGCCCAAGAAACAGCACAGAAGCAGCCATTTGAAAAGTGCCTGGGGTATAAGTGAAGGAGATGTACTGACTAATCTTAGAGCATGTGCTGCCAGGCAGGAATCTTCAGATTTATCCAGGAATAAAAGTGCTGGTCAACGCCATTTCTCTCCCCTTCCTTCAACCTAGGTAGCCAGATGCTTTTGGGAGCCAGCACCAATACTCTCACCCCATGTTCCCCTGCTCACCCATCCCTTCCAACTCACCCACCTCAGTAGGCATCCCTCCAAAAACAACTCCTTCCCTGCTACTCTATACAGGCAACCCTGGCAGAGACCAGTGCCACTCCAAAGTGATTCCTGCCCTGGGAAGGGGGGATATAGCCTCACAAACCAGCACTCCCACAGTCCAGCAACCGAGCCTCTTAGCTGGCCATGCAGAGAGCAAGACTTCAACATTGGTGAGCCTGCAACTGTGCAGAAAGGCTAATTACAGGCATCTAGTCTGGCAGCTGACCTTGCTCACCAATGAGAGACTCTCGGATGCACAGGGAGTAAGTCCTGTCCTTTGGGGCACCTGAAGCTGTGGCAGAGAAGCCACCTAGTCTGACTGCTGGCCTGGTCCATCACCAAGTCCATGGTGACCTCAGTCCTCTCAACAGCACAGGGACCAACCCTGCCCAGTGTGCCCATAGCAGGAAAAATGGGTCATTGAAGTTGACTGGCCTCAAGCCAATTGTGTCTCAGCCTTGATAATAGGGGAATAGCAGCCCACACACAGGACACCCTGGAGCACCTGATTCTGGAGACCAGGGAGAATTGCACTACAGGGCACCATAGGACTTCTACACAAGGCCACTACTTTCAAGACCAAGAGATGTGGCTTACCTACATAATACACAGAAGCAAACATTTAGACAAAATGAGGAGACAGAGGAATATGTGCCAAATGAAAGAACAAGACGAAATCACAGTAGAAGAGCTAAATGAAACAGAGATAAGCAATATGCCTGATAAAGAATTTAAAGTGATGGCCATAAAAATACTCACTTGAGAAGAGAGCATGTTCTCAGTGAGAACGTCAACAGATAGAAAGCTTTAAGAATAAGGGGGAGAGGGAGAAGGAGGGGAAGATGAGGAAGAGCAGTAGTGGCCACCAGTTAGAGCTGAAGAATTCAATAATTGAAATAGGAGTGCACTAGAGGTAATCAACAGCAACTTGGAGGATGCAGAAGAACAGATCAGTGATTTGAAAGACACAGTAATGGAAAGCAACCACACTGAATAAAAAAATTAAAAAAAAAAACATTAAAAATGAGAATAGGTTAAGGGAACTCAGTAACATCATCAAGTGTAATAATATTCATATTATAGGGATCCCAGAAGTAAAGAAGGGGGCAGAAAGCGTATATGAAGAAATTGTAGCTGAAAACTTCCCTGACCTGGGGAAGGAAACACATCCAAGTCCAAGAAACACTGAGAGCCCCTAAGAAAATAAACCCGAGGAGGTTCACACCAAGACACAAGTATAAATTCCAAGCCTATATCCCTGATGAATATAGATGCAAAACACTCAATACAATATTAAAACAATACATTAAAAGGATCATACACCACAATGAAATGGAATTTATTCTAGGGGTGCAAGGATGGCTCAACATTACAAAATCAATATACACCACATTAACAAAATGAAGCATAAAAACCATATAAATCCTATTGTACACCTGAAACTAATATAATGTGTGTTAATTAGCTGGAAAGAAAAACTTTAAAAATCACAAAAAAAAACCCATATAATCATTTAAATAGATGCAAACAAAGCATTTAACAAAATCCAATAGTGATTCATAATAACTATCAACAAAGTGAATATAGAGGGAATGTATTGCAACATAATAAAGGCCATTTATGACAAGCCCACAGCTAACATCATACTCTAGGGAAAATCTGAAAGCTTTTTCTGTAAGATCAGGAACAAAGCAGCAATGCCTACTCTCACCACTTTTATTCAACATAGTGTTGGAAGTCCTAGCCAGAGCAAGAAAAAATAGTGTAGCAAAATTGGAACTGAAGAAGTAAAATTGTCACTATTTGCAGATGACATGATATCATATAAAAAAAAAAAAAACCCTCAAGACTCCCCTAAGGAAAAAAAAAAAACTATTAGAATAAATGAATTCAGTAAAGTTGCAGGATATAAATCAATATACAAAGTCTATTATGTTTCTATACACTAATAATGAACTGTTACAGAAACTAAGGGGGCACCTGGGTGGCTCAGTTTGTTAAGCATCCAACTCTTGATCTCCACTCAGGTCTTGATCTCAGGGTCATGAGTTTGGGCCCCACGTTGGTCACCATGCTGGGCATGGAGCCTACTTAAAAAAGAGAGAGAAATTAAGAAAACAATCCCATGTACAACTGCATCAAAAAGAATAAAATACCCAGGAATAAATTTAATGACGCAGGTGAAAGACCTGTATGGTGAAAACTATAAGACAGTGATAAAAGACATTGAAGAAGACATAAATGGAAAGATATTCCATGCTCATGGATTGGAGAAATTAATATTGGTAAAATGTACATACAGCCCAAAGCAATCTACAGATTCAGTGCAATCCCTATCAAACTTCTAATGGCATTTCTCATAGAAATAAAACATTCCTAAAATTTGAATGGAGGGGCACCTGGATGGCTCAGTCAGTTAAGTGTCTGCCTTTGGCTCAGGTCATGATCTCGGGGTCCTGGGATTGAGCCCCACATTGGGCTCCCTGCTCAGCAGGAGTCTGCTTCTCCGTGTCCCTCTGCCACTCCCCCTCCCCCTGCTTACGCACACACACTCTAATAAATAAATAGAATCTTAAAAAAAAATTTGAATGGAACCACAACAGACCGTGAATAGCCAAAGCAATCCTGAGGCAGAAGAACAAAGCTGGAAGCTGGAGGTATCACACTTCCTGATTACAAAGTGTTATCAAAATTATGCAAAAGTTATACAAAGTTATAGTAATCAAAAAAGTACGATATAGGCAAAAAAACCACACATATTAGTGGAACCTAATAGCGAGCCCAAAAATAAACTCAAACATTTTTTGTAAATTAATTTATGACAACAGAGTTAATAATATACAATGGGGAAAGGACAGTCTCTTCAATAAATGGTGCTGGGAAAACTGGACCACTTTCCTACACAAAAGTTAACTCAAAATGGATTAAAGACTTGACCTTAATACCCGATACCATAAAATTCCTAGAAAATATTGCTGGTATGTTCCTTGACATTGGTCTTAGCAATAATTTTTGGGGGATTGACACCAAAAGCAAGGCAACAAAAGCAAAAATAAAGTGGGACTGTATTTAACACTGTGTGGTATATTTGAAAGTTGTTAAGAGTAAATCCTGAGTTCTCATCCCAAGGGGAAAAGTTTTCTTTTTTTTTTTTTTTTTAAGATTTTATTTATTTGATGACATATCAGATAAAGGGCTAGTATCCAAAATCTATAAAGAACTTATCAAACTCAACACCCAAAGAACAAAGAATCCAATCAAGAAATGGGCAGAAGACATGAACAGACATTTTTCCAAAGAAGACATCCAAATGGCCAACAGACACATGAAAAAGTGCTCAACATCACATGGCATCAGGGAAATCCAAATCAAACCTCAATGAGATACCACCTCACACCAGTCAGAATGGCTAAAATTAACAAGTCAGGAAACGAGAGATGTTGGTGGGGATGCGGAGAAAGGGGAACCCTCCTACACTGTTGGTGGGAATGCAAGCTGGTGCAACCACTCTGGAAAACAGTATGGATGTTCCTCAAAAAGTTGAAAATAGAGCTACCATATGATCCAGCAATTGCACTACTGGGTATTTACCCCAAAGATACAAATGTAGGGATCCGAAGGGGTATGTGTACCCCGATGTTTATAGCAGCAATGTCCACAATAGCCAAACTGTGGAAAGAGCCAAGACATCCATCGACAGATGAATGGATAAAGAAGATGTGGTATATATATACAATGGAATATTATGCAGCCATCAAAAGGAATGAGATCTTGCCATTTGCAACGACATGGATGGAACTGGAGGGTGTTATGCTGAGCGAAATATGTCAATCAGAGAAAGACACGTATCATATGACCTCACTGATATGAGGAATTCTTAATCTCAGGAAACAAACTGAGGGTTGCTGGAGTGGGGGGTGGGGTGGGAGGGATGGGGTGACTGGGTGATGGACACTGGGGAGGGTATGTGTTCTGGTAAGCGCTGTGAATTGTGCAAGACTGTTGAATCTCAGATCTGTACCTCTGAAACAAATAATGCAATATATGTTAAGAAAAAAAAAAGAAGAAGATAGAAGGAGGGGAAGAATGAAGGGGGGTAAATCGGAGGGGGAGACGAACCATGAGAGACGATGGACTCTGAAAAACAAACTGAGGGTTCTAGAGGGGAGGGGGGTGGGAGGATGGGTTAGCCTGGTGATGGGTATTAAAGAGGGCACGTTCTGCATGGAGCACTGGGTGTTATGCACAAACAATGAATCATGGAACACTACATCAAAAACTAATGATGTAATGTATGGTGATTAACATAATAAAAATTTTTTTTAAAGATTTTATTTATTTGACAGATAGAGACATAGCGAGAGAGGGAACACAAGCAGGGGGAGTGGGAGAGGGAGAAGCAGGCTTCCTGGCGAGCAGGGAGCCCAATGTGAGGCTTGATCCCAGGATCTCAGGACCATGACCTGAGCCGAAGGCAGACGCTTAACAACTGAGCCACCCAGGTGCCCCAAAAAGTTTTCTTTTTTTAAATCTTTTGTATCTATAGGAGATGATGGATGTTAACTAAACTTATTATGGAATTAATTTCACAATATATGTAACTTTATGTCATTATGCTCTATAGCTTAAACTTATACAGTGCTGTGTCAATTATATCTCAATCAAATTTGAAAAAATAAAACATACCTTTAAATGCAAAAAAAAAATCCAAACTTGCATCAAGAGAAAAAAAGAATAAATTTGGTATGCTTATTTCATGGAACACACTACTACAAAGAAAAGTGGTAGTTTATACGTTTGTATTAGCTTTCTATTCTTGCCACAAACTTAGTGGCTTAAAACAATACTCATTTATTACTTCACAATATCTGTAGGCTAAAAGTGTTGGCATGGCTTAGCTAGGTCTCTGTTCAAGATTTCGCAAGGCAGAAACCAGGGTATGGGCCAGGCTGCGTTCTTATCTGGAGGCTCAAATAGTAAAGGATGTACTTCCAATTTTTCTCCAATTGTTGGCAGAATTAATTTGTTACAGCTGTAGAATTCTTGGCAGCTTTTTAAATCAAAGCCAGCTACAGAGAGAGGAAGGGAGAATTAGAGAAAGGCTTTGAATCTCTGATCTCTAGTCCTCTCTGAAGGAGCTCACCTGATTACTCAGGCTATCTCCAAGATACACTCCCTTTTGATTAGCTTACGTTCAACTGATTATGGACTTCATGTGTGCAAAATCCTTTATATATTTTGCCAACTAATGCACCAAGAGTGATAGCTCCTCACTTCTGCCATTCTCTTGATTAGAAGGAAGTTGTATATCCCACCCACATGCAATTGAAGGAGATTAAACAAAGGCATACAAGAGGCCAGGAATCATAAGGACCACCTCAAAATTCTGACTTCACAAGTACCTGCAATAACATGGATGAATTTCACAAACACATTGTTGTAAAAGAAACCAGACATAAAAGAATGCATACTGTATTGGTTTATGTGTAAGAAAAAAAAAATCAAAACCAGGCAAAATTAGTACTAGTTTTGAATATAAGCACAATTTATCTACTCTGACCCACTGAAGGTATAAAGCTTTGGACCTGGAGCAGCTATTTGAGGAATCCAAAAAATAAATATTTGCAGGTAGACTGATGAAAAACACCAGATTTCAAAGTATCACCAAACAGGCAGCAAATTTATTTTTTTAAAGATTTATTTGAGAGAGAGCAGGAGCAGAGGGAAGTGGTAAAGGGAGAAGCAGGCTCCCCGCTGAGCAGGGAGCCCGATGTGGGGCTCGATCCCCGGACCCCGGGATCATAACCTGAGCCAAAGGCAGACAGTTAACCAACTGAGCCACCCAGGTGAACAGGCAGCAGATTTACCAGTTTTTCTCCCTCTGGTATAACCCGGCCTGGACTCCATGCAGTTGAAAATCCAAAAGTAGGTATCAGCAACAACAGAGATTATTCCAGAAGATGCTCTTTGGTCTTGGCACAAGCGGTAGGTAGGCAGTCTCTCAGTGCTCAGTGAGAGAGCTAATACATTTTTTTGTTTTCCACATTTATTTATACCCCAGCCTTGCCTACAGTTTTGCTGCAGATTGTTTGTCCTGGATTGCAGTTCTCTCTTATTCCCAAATAAACTCATCTTTGGATGGTAAAATAACAGGCAGTGTCTATTTTTAAGGTTACCAACATTAAGCTTTTGATTGCTGAGGCATCTAATTCAAAGACATCCATCTTGGGGCACCGGGGTGGCTCAGTTGGTTAAGTATCTGACTCTTGATTTTGGCCCAGGTCTTGATCCTCAGGATTGTGAAATCAAGGCTCCGCCCTGGGCATGGAGCCTGCTTAAGATTCTCTCTCTCTCCCTCTCCATCTGTCGCTCCCCCCACCCCCATGCTCTCTCCCTTTCTCTCTCTCAAAAACAAAAAAAAAAGACATCCATCTGGAATAAACATATTGCCAGCTGCACAACCGAAGAGTCAGGCTATCCCACCTATGAAGTTCCCCTTTCAGAAAGCCCTGGGTGATCTAGAAAACTGACTTGAGTGACCCTCTTGTTATGTTTTAAATTCACGAATAAAGAGTGACTCCATGGGGGGAAAAAAGTGAATCCATGAAATCCTAGACACCCCCCCTTGACACCAATAAAGACAGAGTCCCAGGTGTATGCATGCATGCTCATTCTCTCCCTCCCCCTCTCCCCCTGCCCCCACCTTGGTATGTGGCCCTGGGCATGCCTTGTAGCATCCAGGACCTTGTTTTTTGTTTTTTCTTTTTTGAAAGTTCCCTGATGGTTGTTGCTGAAGTACACCTTGCAATCATAAGAACCACAAGGGCCAGTCCAGCTATAACATGGACTTCAGTTGGGGGAATGTTGCAGGGCTCCCAACAAGTGGTACAGGCCCAGGTGAGTGCCCCTAGGCATTTCTAGCAGAGAGCATCATTATCAATAGGCTGAGACTGACACAAAACAATGCACTCTCAAGTGAGAGCACTAGAATACTGAGTGGCACTTAGTAAGATTAAATAAGCCACAACTAATGATATTTTAAAAGAACACATTTGTATGCAAACATTCTAAATAAAATATTAGCAAAACTAACCTATCTATGACACAAAAGAATAATGCACTATAACCAGGTTTATTCCAGGATTGCAAGAGTGGCTTATATTCAGAAATAGTCTCAACACAATTGATTACTACAGTAGAAAGAAAACTGAACTATTGCAAGGGAAGCTGAAAAAGCATCTGATAAAACTTGGCACTCATTTCTCATTTTAAAAAGTAAATGAGAGAATGCCAATTCCCGGTTTGTTCTGTAAGAACCCGGGAGTGGTCACTCTGTCCCAAAAAGGAACAAAAAGCTGAGCAACTGAAAAATCAACAATCATTCTTGACCCAGCAGAGAAATGGATGTTTCAGGGCAAATAACGCCTCTAAAATTGGAGAATGACAAGCTATTACAGAGAATCACAACACTCTAGATAGAAACAAGTGCCCACAAACCTCTGTGGCAACAAGTACCAAGATAGAGATAGATAAATTGCAATTGACAAAGTGAGGGAGGCCGGCATGGGCAAGTCTGACATAAAAATTCCAGGGGGACCCAGTCACTGAGAGCCCCCACACATCTGTGGGTTTTAGCTGTAGGAGCTCAAACAGGTTCCACCATGAAAACTGGAGAAAAATTCCCTCGAACTTCTGGAAAGGTGGAGGTAAAAGGAACCATTTTGAAAAAACGCCAGAGCATTCTAATCTTTTTAACAAGGTCTGCCCTCAGGAGAAACTATTTAACCAGAGCCTGACCTGCTGGGGATTTATGGGAGCCTAACTCACCCGCAGGAAGGGATATACACAACGCCACCCCAGATAGCCTCCACCTGGGAGCAGAAGGAAAACACCTTCAGCCGACTCTAGCAATCCTATCCCACCAAAGAGGGAGAAAAACAGGAGCCCATGTGAAATTCACAACTCAGAGGTAAAGGGTCACTAAAAGAATGAGATCTGCTCAGGGTCTGTACAATGATTCCCTTTCCACCAAACCTTACCATCATCACATAACTCAAGTCTTATTTACAGCAGTTTTATTTACCTAGTTAATTATAACATAATTATATAAAACACACTAGAAGGGAAAAATACATTTTGAAGAGATGGTACAAACATCAAAACTAGATTCAGAGATGGCAGGAATGTTGGAATGATCAAATATAAATCAATTGTGACTAAGATGCTATGGTCTCTAATGGATAGACTAGACAGGATGTGGAAACAGATGGCAGTATTTACAAAATCCACAAATAATAAATTATAAGAAAATATTATGAATTTTTTGACTCTAAATTTGAAATAGAAAAATGCCTGTAAAAACACAACTTGCAGGGCGCCTGGGTGGCTCAGTCGGTTAAGCGTCTGCCTTCGGCTCAGGTCATGATCCCAGGGTCCTGGGATCGAGCCCCGCGTCGGGCTCCTTGCTCAGTGGGGAGCCTGCTTCTCACTCTCCCTCTGCCTGCCACTCTCTCTCTCTGTCAAATAAATAAAATTGTTAAAAAAAAAAAAAAAAAACCACACACACACAACTCGCCTAAACTGACAAGATGAAATTGGAAACCTCAGCAGTCCTAAAAACATAAAACTATTTGATGCTTGCTTTAAAATCATTCCAAAAAAGGGAAAACAAAATGCAATAACGAGTGACAACTAATCCAGATGCAAATAATGTAACCAGTGAATTTTTCCTTATATAAAAGTAACCATTCATATCATAGGAAATACTTTTAAACTTTATCAAAGGCGGGGAGGCACCTGGCTGGCTCAGTCAGAAGAGCACGCAACTCTTGATCTTGGGGTCGTGAGTTTGAGCCTCATGTGGGCATAGAGATTACTTAAATAAATAAAAATTTAAGAGAGGAAATATTCCTATCATCTTCACACAAGAAAACAGGTGAAAATAGAGTAAGAAAAGAATATTACAGGCTAATGTTAATCAAACATACTTATTAAAAATACCTAAACTACCAGTATATAGGGCACCTGGGTGGCTCAGTTAAGAGTCTGCCTTTGGCTCAGGTCATGATCCCAGGACCCTGGGATTGAGTCCTGCGTCAGGCTCCCTGCTTAGCGGGGAGCCTATTTCTGCCACTCCCCGTGCTTGTGCTCTCTTGCTCTCTCTCAAATAAATAAATAAAAATCTTAAAAAAACAAAAAACGACTTCTTGTATCAGGGCACCTGGCTGGCTCAGTTGTTAAGCGTCTGCCTTCGGCTCAGGTCATGATCCCGGGGTCCTGGGATCGAGCCAGCATCAGGCTCTCTGCTCAGCGGGAAGCCTGCTTCTCCCTCTCCCTCTCCCCCTGCTTGTGTTCCCTCTCTCGCTGTGTCTCACTCTGTCAAATAAACAAAATCTTTTAAAAATAAAATAATAAACACGAAGATGGGGCCATTCATTGGCCAGGGCACCCAGAGCCAAAATGACTGCCTGAAATTTGGCCAAGTGTAATGTTTCCTGGGGTCCTATTTTTTATTAGCAACATTCGGTTTAAGAGATGGAAAGCAGTTACATCCCACTGTGCTCCATCACATAGCATGGTTAGCGGTGCAATTCATATAGTCCATGAACCCCCATTGCTGTTTACTCAGTGAATCCCAAGGGGTTCCTCAGGTAGCCAAGGGAAGGATGGATGGATTTATTTACCTATTTATGTACTTATTTTCAGCCTTAAGAAAAGGCAAAATTGGGGGCACCTGGGTGGCTTAGTTGGTTAAGCATCCGACTCTTGATTTTGGCTCAAGTCATAATCTTGGGGTCATGAGATTGAGCCCCGCATCTGCTCCCGCTGGGCATAGAGCCTGCTTAAGATTCTCTCTCCCTCTCCCACTGCCCCTCCCCCCACTCGGGAGCACACATGTACTCTCTCTCAAAAAAAGGCAAAACTGGGTTATTTAACTTTGAAGCAGTGGAGATGATCACCTCTTTAGTAATAGGGTTATTAAGTTTTAATCCTTGGTGACCCTGTTTAACTTACATTGGGCCATATTAATTATTTTAGCAAGGGATTCATAGGGTCCTATTTTATAAAGAAAACTTGTAAGTGCCAACAACTTACCTTCATTTAAATTTATTATTTATTGTTGTCATAGATATATCCAAGGTGATACATTTTAGGGCAATAGGTTCTAGGAACTTTATTATTTTTTAAAGATTTTATTTATTTGACAGAGAGAGCAAGCACAAGCAGGGAGAGCAGCAGAGGGAGAGGGAGAAACTCACTCCCCACTGAGCAGGGAACCTGAGGGGCTCATTCGCAGGACCCTGGGATCATGACCTGAGTCGAAGGCAGATGCTTAACTGACTGAGCCACCCAGGCACCCCAGGACTATGGGAAATTTAGGTAAGGCTACAGTTAAAGTAAGGCACATGTATTTATCCTCTATTTTATTTTTAATTACTTTTTTTTTTTAAGTAGGCTCCATGCCCAGCCTGGAGCCCAATGCAGGGCTTGAACTCATGACCCTGAGATGAAGTGTCATATGCTCAACCAACTGAGCCACCCAGGCACCCCTATTTTTAATTACTTTTTAAAGATTATAGTGGATATCATGTTTAAATTTGGTGTGATCCCCAGGTATAACTATATTTGAGACACAGTATTAAGTCTATGAAGCTTTTTCAATTAGTGCATTTTAGTAAATGTTAATGTAGAAGTTATGTTGAAGAGGCACAAAAGCCAATCAATGTCCCTTTTATCTTTTTCTTCCATAACTTTTTTGAGTATACAAATGTTATCACATAGTTGTTATACATTATTATGTTTAACTAGTTATAGAAGTTTTTAAGATATGAAATTTTAACATACAAATTTTGGAATTCTAATTGGATCTGATTATGCATCTTTGTTTTCATTATTATATAATTTATTTCAATTCTATATTAAAATATTATGTATGGTTTTTATTTAGCTATCTTTTATTTTCTCCCCTGCACTAGGGATTTCTTGTTTTTAAAATCAGTAAGTAATATAAGAGTAGCACTATGGTTTCTATACCTGGCATTTGCTGGGTACCTAAAATTTAAAGTTCTCTTTTTTGGGGGGCTGGGAGTGCTTCCCAAAAAAGCTGCAGCCCTTACTTTTTTTTATGTATTTATTTAGTCTCCTGTCTGACCTCGATTATATTTCCCTTAAAAAAAAATAGGTATTTACCTGATAAGCTCCTGGTGGCCCCAAGTGGCCCCTCCTATGAGCAACAGCTTTTCTTCCTAGGGTATCCCTATCAACTTTAGAGGGGCTGAGGTTTAAATCCAAGAGAAAAATAATGGCAGAATCCTGATTTTGTGGTAATTTCATTTTCAGGAGGATGCTTTTAGCATGCTGATAGGCAGCAGCACTCAAGAATGCCCAAGTATACTGACCACGGGACTAACAACCTCATATGAGCTGTGAAACCTCCTCAAAGGTCTTAGGGAAGCAAAAACAAAATGTTCCTTCCTTCCTTCCTTTTTCATTACACACTGAGCCACGAGTCTCCATGGATGGGATCTTCTTTATCCCACTAGGTCAGAGAACAAAGAAGCAAAGGGATTTGCCTTTAAAGCAGCATTTAAATTTTTGGAAGCCAGGATTATCCATAGGATGGACCCCCTCCACCTAACTACTGATGACTGAGAGAGGCCTGTCCAAATTTCAAATCAAATGGATGAGTGTTTCCCAAGGGTCACAATTCCCAAGGAATATTCAATGACAGCTTTCAATGGCCCAGTGGAACACATATATTCACCCCAGACTTATTTGTCCATCAAAGTAGATTTCTCACAAAGAAGGAACAGCACCTGGGACTCAATGCTTGTCTCCTGAGCCCTCCATGGTGGCCCTTGGTGGTGCTCTAATGGTGTTGGCCGCCCAGTGGATCAGCACCCTCACAGTAGTCTTGAGGATAACCATTTTGTGCTTCCCACTTTCCAGGAATCCTTCACTGTGCCTCTTTTAGTATACGCCAATTATCCCTAGATGCTTCCATGATTTCTCATCCAGTAGGACACTTCGTTAATAAAATGTTGATTGGGGACCTCTCATACACCCAATCACAGTTAACTATACAAAGCAAGAATCTGGGGTCAATCTCTTACCACAATTTAGATTGGAAAACCACAGAAGAACGTGCAGACACTGCATAAGGCAGTAATCGTCAAAGTGCAAGTGCGCCAGAACTCGCTGTTTGGTATAGGACAGTTAAGTAAGCCAAGAGCAGTCCAGAGGCATGCCCCCCACCAAACAGAGTCACCCTGTGCCCACTGATTTGCGCTGGGGTGACTAATTATAAAGGTGACCAGATGATAACACAGATAGGTTAATGCCACCGAAAGTTTATTACTTACAGTTCCAAGAGAAGGGGGCACACCAGGTAATGCAGGATCAATCGGGAAGCACCAGGTCAGGAGGCAGAAAACAGGAGTGAGGGGAAAGCATAGGTCAGAGCTCTGTTGGGGTTTCTTCAGGAAAGGCAAGGCAGAGCAGGGTAAAGGTAAATACTGTGTAGCTTGAATAATTCCAGTGGGCCCTGAATCACAGTTGTCTGCTACCTAGCCCTAGGTTGATTTAGGGCAGGAGAAATACTGGATTGTTTTGTGAGAGTTAAGATAGAGGAGCTGGTTGGAGTACGGGCTCTGGAGCGGTTGGTTTGCCTATGAGAGGTGAGCTTCCAAAGAAATTAGTTATTTAGCTAGTGCAGGGGCGCCTGGGTGGCTCAGTCAGTTAAGCATCTGCCTTCGGCTCAGGTCATGATCCCAGGGTCCTGGGATCGAGCCCCACATTGGCTCCCTGCTTGGCGGGGAGCCTGCTTCTCCCTCTCCCTCTGCCTGCCACTCCCCCTGCTTGTGCTCTCTTTCTGTCAAATAAATAAAACCTTAAAAAAAAAAAAAAAAGAATTAGCTAGTCCTTTGTCTGGAGGCAGCCGTCCACTGAAAGGCAAGCCAAAAGGGGCACTTACCAGTACATCCAGGAGCTATGGAGGAGGAAGCAGTCCAATGTAATGCACTTTCTCAGGGTGCACTGCTGGCAGTTACCACCAGCTCTCTGCACTTCACAGGGCCCTCCACCCAACCCAGCCCGATAAAGCATGCAGACTGGGGTACAAGGCCAAGCAAGTTTATGTCATATTTTGGATTCGTGTGTGATGTAGTGGCCGCCAATACCCAGGTCCTAAGGGTGCAACCTATGGCAAGCCTGTCCATCATGGTGTTAACCAGCTAAAGTTGCCCAACAACTTCAATCAGTTGCAGAGGAGCGAGCTGGATGCCACTGGGGCTCTGAGAGTCTTGAATTCTTACTGGGTTGGTGAAGATTCCACATACAAATTCTTTGAGGTTATCCTCATTGATCCATTCCATAAATGAGCTATCAGAAGAAATCCTGACACCAGTGGATCACTAAACCAGTCCCCAAGCACAGGGAAATGGGAGGGCTGACATCTGCAGGCTGCAAGAGCCATGGCCTTGGAAAGGGTCAGAAGTTCCACCACATTATTAGTGTTTCTCACCAGGCAGCACGGAGAGGACACAATATTCTCCAGCTCCACTGTTACTGCTAATATAAGTAATGTTTGTAAAATTCTTACCTATTAAACAATTTAGGTTAAAAAAAAAAAAAAAGCTAGTCCTGGAGGGGCAGTCTCTCCAGGCAGCAAGACCTCAAAGATGTTAAAGCAACATAATACACAAAATTAAAAGCATGATTAATACAATGGTTAAGCCAATGTCCAAACACAATGGTTTCCTCTTGGATGGAAGGTGATGCAAGATGGAAAAGATTCACATGGGTAAGGTAATCTTCCATTTCCTTATCTGGAAGGTACATACCTATGGACACACTATTTTGTAGTTTATTAGCAGCACTTATGCATTTTCACACTATATTCTATATGTATGCTAGAATTATAAAATTTAAGAATGGAAAAAAAAGGGATGCCTGGGTGGCTCATTCGATTAAGCATCTGACTTCGGCTCAGATCATGATCTCAGGTCCTGGGACCAAGCCCTGTGTTGGGCTCTGCACTCAGCAAGGAGTCTGCTTGTCCCTCTCCCTCTCCTTCTTCCTCTCCCCCACTCGTGCTCGCTCTCTCTCAAATATATTTTTTTAACAGAATGGGGGGGAAATAACAGAAAAGTATTAAAATAATGTAGTAGAGGTGGGGTGCCTGGCTGGCTGAGTCAGGAAAGCATGCAACTCGATCTTAGGGCCTTGAGTTTGAGCCCCACACTGGGGAGTTTACTTTTTTTTAAATAAGTAGAAGGAGGGGGTCGCCTCAGTGGCTCAGAAGTTAAGCATCTGCCTTCAGCTCAGGTCATGATCTCAGGGTCCTGGGATGGAGCCCTGCATCGGGCTTTCTGCTCAGCGGGGAGTCTGCTTCTCCCTCTCAATCTCCCTCTGTGCTCTCTCTCTCAAATAAATAAAATCTAAAAAAAAGGAGGAGGAGGAGGTAAAGCAGAAGAGTCAGAGAGATGGTAGTATGAGAGGGACTGACATTGCTGGCCTTCAAGAAGGAAAAAAGATCCAGGAAAAAAAAAGGAGAGAAGGGCATCTAGAAGCTGGAAAAAGGAAACAGATTCACCCCCTAGAGCCTCCAGGGAGGAATACAGTCCTATTAATATCTTGATTTTAGTTCACTGAAACCCTTTTCAGAGTTCTGAACTCCAAAACTGTAAGGTAGTAAAATTTTAGTTGTTTTATGGCATTGTTTGGTAGTTTGTTATAGCAGCAATAGTAAACTAATAACACAATGTAAAGCTAGAATATTAAGGTACAGATTGTGAGGTCAAAGAGAAGTATCTATATTTAGGATAGAATGGATAGGGTAGAATAGGATGGACAATGTATATACTAATTTCTCAGAAATCTATTGCAAAAAGACCTTGGCACATGCTGTTCTATAAAGCCAGCTTTTGAAAAAGGTCCTCAGTGACTTTTATGGTTAAATCCCATCCTCATTCAACTCACCCAAATCAGCATTTGGTATAGTGGATCAGTCGCTGCTCCTTGCCTTGGATTCATGGACACCAATCTTAATTCTATTGCTATTTCATCGGCCACTACTTCTCAATTCAGTCAGTACTTCCTCCCATGACTCCCAACTGCCAAAGTTGACTCCCAGGGCTTGCCAATCCTCAGCTGAAATTATCTAATTGAATGGTTTTAAGTGCCATCTATACACTGATGAATCTGAAATATAAGTGCTCAGCCTGATAAGCTTTTTTCAGCTACCAAGAAGTCTACACATAAGCAGTCCAATGGCTGGTGCAATACTACAAGCAGAAAACATCTCTGTGTTTTTCAGCCATACCTTATTTGTCTGTAGCTTTTGTCCTCATAGTACACAATGTATCATCTAAACTATAGGAATGTACCTGACTTCCAGGAAGGAAGGAGAAAGAATGAAGAGCAATCCTTGAAGAGAAAAAGCCATTGGAGACTGTCCCCTTTTTAAAAACTTTCCCAGAATGCACACTGATGTCTTCTGCCTACTTCTTATTAGCCAGGATTATGAAATATAGTCTTCCCCAAGGAAACCTGAGAAGTAGGAATGATTTTTTTTTTAACTATGTGCCTGGAGATAATCTGGATTCTATTTATAAGGGACAAGGAATATTGTGATGACTAAATACTACTTGCCATAGAAAGCAAGAATTGTCCTATATCAAATAATATGAAGAGCCCCATTTTATGACCCACTTGCAAATACACTAGAAAGCAGTACCTAAAAACATGATAAAATGCTCTTACATTGCGAGGGCACATGGGTGGCTCAGTCAGTTGAGTGTCCAACTCCCCGTTTCAGCTCAGGTCATGATCTCATGGGTCATGAGATTGAGCTCCGTGTGGGGCTCTGCACTCAGCAGGGAGTCTGCTTGAAAGATTCTCTCCCTCTGTCCCTCCCCCAGCTCACGTGCACGCTCTCTTTCAAAATAAACAAATATATTTTTAAAAATGCTCTTAGAGGGGCGCCTGGGTGGCTCAGTCAGTTAAGTGTCTGCCTTTGGCTCAGATCATGATCCCAGGGTCCTGGGACCGATCCCCACATTGGGCTCCCTGCTCCACAGGGAGCCTACTTCTCCCTCTCCCTCTACCTGCTGCTTCCCCTGCTCTGTCAAATAAATAAAATCTTTTTAAAAATGCTCTTACATTGCCAAATAAAGTTCCAAATATCTCATATAATTCAATGAAGACATATATATGCGGAAGTCTTTAGATGTGAACCATAATGAAAACACCATTATATGAAATGAGTATAATATTGCAAAAAATTTTACTTAGAGTATCTTTTTTTTTTTTTTTTTAAAGATTTTATTTATTTACTTGAGAGAGAGAGCATGAGCAGGGGGAAGAGACAGAGGGAGAGGGAGAAACAGACTCCCCGGTGAGCAGGGATCCCGATGCGGGACTCGATCCCAAGACCCTGAGATCATGACCTGAGCCGAAGGCAGACGCTTAACCGACTGGGCCACCCAGGCGTCCCTAGAGTATCTTTAAAAGCAACTAAAACTTTGTAATACAAAACCACCACAAAAAATAAAGGCGCTAGCTGCTTTCCTTGAGAAGGAAACACACAGAAAGGCAATTGCATTTATGTCATTTATTTCAATATGACCTCCAGGAAGAATTCTCTTGTGTACAGTAAGTGAAGAGCAATACCTGAAAACTTCCCCAAATTCCTCTCATTCATACTTCATTCTTTCAGTGAGTATTTTGTGTCTCTTAAGGGATGTGTATTTACCAAAAATCATACCCACATTTTTACATTCATTCAGCTTCTTTCCAGGGTGGGTTTTCACATGTAGAGTAAGATGTATAAGATGGATACACCATTTCCCATGTACCCTACAACCACTATTTCTCTCCAGTGTGGATTATTTTTACTAAGGGTCAAAAGCCAAAAAATAAACACATACAAACATACACACATAAAGGCATACCCATTATTTCTAATATTCATAACATTTTCTGCCTCTGTGAGATTACCAAAGAATGTTAACATACGGGGCTATGTTTTCCCATATATCTTACCATCATAAGGTTTCTCTTCACTGCGTGTTGTGACTTACCCATTAACACCTGAACAATTTTCAACATTTCTTACATTCATGAGTCTCCTTGCACATGAAGCAATCAAGAATTTCTAAAAGATTTCCCGAAGCTTTCCCACAGAAATCTCTCCACTGTTTTTTTAAATGTTGAGTTCTTAAAAGATATAAGAAACAACTGTAGGTCTTCCTGGATCCTTGACATTTGTAGGGTTTTATACCAGTATGAAGTCTCATGTGGATATTAAGGCCTTGGCACGAAGGTTTTACCACATTCCTTACATACAAATGATCTATCCCTAGTATGAGTTATCACGTGCTATCAAAGCATGTGGTCGTATTTTAAGGCTGTATCTCATTCTTACCTTCACATCACTTTTACAGTAGTTTCTTATTTATCTGTAAGTAATCTCTATGCCCAAAGTGGGGCTCGAACTCACAACCCTGAGATCAGAGTCACCGGCTCTACCAACTGAGCCAGCCAGGCACCCCTGACTTTCACAGTAATTTTAGATATGTAAAATTAATGTTTAGAACAGTAACAAAAAGGCTCTCCCACATACCTTATAACTGGAAGGTTCTCTCAAGTGTGAGTTCTTACACATTCTGTAAAGTAGGAACAATTACTGCCCTCCCATATACCTTATATGAATGGGAATTCTGCCCCAGAAAGTTCCTATCATGTAAGGATGAAAAATGAGTAAAGATTTCTCACACATTCTTTACTTTCATAAGGTACTTTATCCAGATGAGTTTAGATGTGAATACTAAGGTCTGAAGAACACTTACAGGTTTTTTCACATGCCTTAGTTCTTAAATGTTTAGCAAGTGCCGAAGATTGAGCGAAGGTTTTCCCACATTCCTTACATTCATATGGTTTCTCTCCAGTGTGAGTTCGCATGTGAATATTAAGGCATGTGGAGTATCTAAAGGCTTTCTCACATTCTTTACATTTGTAGGGCTTTTCTCCAGTATGCGTTCGCATGTGCATATTAAGATTTGTAGAACGAGCAAAAGCTTTCCCACATTCTTTACATGCATAGGCCTTCTCTCCAGTGTGAGTTCTTAAATGTGTGGTAAGGCCTGAAGACTGAGTGAAAGCTTTCCCACATTGCTTGCATTCATATGGCTTCTCTCCAGTGTGTGTCCTTACATGCTGATTGAGCATTGAAGAATTATTAAAGGCTTTCCCACATTCCTTACATACATAGGGTTTCTCTCCAGTGTGTGTTCGCACGTGTAAGACAAGTCCTGAGGAACGAGTGAACGTTTTCCCACACTCCTTACATAAATATGGCTTTTCTCCACTGTGAATTCTTACATGTTTTGTAAGGTATGAAGAGTGAATAAAAACTTTGCCACATTCCTTACATTCATATGGTTTTTCTCCAGTGTGAATTCGCATGTGTAAAATAAGTCCTGTCGATCGAGTAAAGGCTTTCCCACATTCCATGCATACATAGGGCTTTTTTCCACTGTGAATTCGTCTATCATCTGTAAGGTATGAGGAATGAGGAAAGGCTTTCCCACATTCTTTACATTCATATGGTTTTTCTCCAGTGTGGTGTCTCATGTGTATCTTAAGGGATGACTGATCAACAGAAGTTCTCTGACAGTCTTTGCATTCACACACTTTCCCTCGTGTCTGAGTTTTCTTGTGCCCAGTAAGATTTGAAAGCTGACAAAAGGCTTTATCATGTTGAACACTCTCAGAAGTTTTCTCCCCAACAGGGATTTCCTTGAGCAAAGTACAAATAAAGTTCTTTTTAAAGGCTTTCCCATTCTGATTACCCTTAGAAGTTTTCTGTCTACTGTGAGTATAAATAAGTGCCCACTAAATGCTCTTCCATACAGGTGAGAGCCATATCGCTTCCCTCCAGCATTGCTTCTCTCCTGTTGATTAAGGTTTAAGTGATAACTAAAGACTTTTCCACACGCACTATAACAGAATTTCTCCCTCATCACAACTTTTATGCATTGGAAACATCATCATAATTGAAGTGTTTTTTCCATTTCCATTTAAGTGTACAGAGTTCCTGCCCTGTTTTTGAGTTAAGTTGAACAGACTCTGAGGCTAGGGCCCTGAATTATATTCTACTTTCACAGAGTATCTTCTGGTAATTATTCATACTAAGTCATTTAAAACCTAAATTATTCTGACTAAATCCCAGTGCATCAAAAACTGGACATCTGAGTTATATTTATGTGGATCTCTGAGGAGAAACGGGTTTGAAGTAGGTTTAGAGTGCTCCTCAAATTCTTGATATTCAAAGAATCTCTTCACAGATTGTGCTTTCTTTGGGTAAGTGACATTTATTTCATATAATTCACATGGATTGTGTACTTCTGGTCCAGGTGTGGAAGAAAGGGATTACTTTTGGAGATCTTACCAATTGTATTCCATTTGATGTTTTTTCCAAAGAAATATCTTGAAGGGATGTGGAACCTTTGGTTTTGAGCTGCAAATCCAATTCTGAAAAAAAGTGGAAAAATTTAGTTTTGGAGAAAAATCCTGGGCTAAAATTGTTTAAAAGCATATGGCACAGAGAATGACACCACAAAATATGGTGAAGTAGGGAACTCCAGGACTCCTTCCCATCAGAAAACAACTAACAAGCTTACAAAACCTATCAAAATCAACTATTACAGAACTTTAGAACCTAGTCAAAAACTTACAACCACCAAGGGAACACTTATGGAAGAAAGAAGCAACTATAGTTCACCAAGAGAGTGCTGAGGCATTTTAATTACCCACCTACCACCCCCCCTCTCCAGATCACCGGCAGCCATGTAGACAACAGGATGCATCCCTGAGCAAGTTACAAGTGCTGAAAGGAGCACTATGGACTTTGCTGAAGAACTGCCATTGTGTTTCCATCTGCCTGGCAGCTTCCTCGAGTATCACCGCTGCAAGCGTGTGCCTTTATCTCACCCAACTCAGAGAGTTCCCAGGAGCAAGGCAGCATCTCAGACAACTACTGATGAAAGTGTCTAAAGGCAAAGTGTTGCCCACAGCAGTCCAAGGAAAGGAAAAGCCTTTGGGACAAATGAAAGACAGCCTGAAAAGCCTTAGAAGGAACAGACTGGGAATGTTGATATGTGCGTAAATAAAAGCTCGAGTGTTTACCAGGGAATCAAGAAGTCCACAAGCACACTGGGGGCTGGATGCATGCTGAGAAAGGCCGGAGAGGACTCAAAACTTTCACCTCTGGCTGACCTTCAGCCAGGAATGGAAGGCTAAGGAAGAGTTGTAGATGGTCTAGCTAAACACTGAAGGAGTGGCCCAACACACAGCCAATCAACAAAAACTAAAAGAATATTTTAGTTTTCTTTTCTTGGCTCCAGTATTTAAGGAATTTCTGTCACTCTAAGGTGACCACTAAACTAATAGAACACAGGTTTCAGGGACTGCACTAAAAAGAAGGCAGAACATACAAAAACAATTTATAAAAGCCACTAAACAAACACCAACAATACACAACAAGCAGCAACAACAAACCCAGGGAGGGGGTGAATCAGATTTTCAAACTGCCACATTATGGTATCTAAAATTTACATTCCCAACTAAAACATATGAGGTATGCAATGGAACAATAAAAAAATTAATACAAATTGTTCCTGAAGGCCAAAGCATTGGACTTACTAGTAAGTTTAAATCAATCTGTTTCAACACACCCAAAAAGCTAACAGAAACCATAGACAAAGAATTAAAGGAAACTAGAAGAATTATGTTTCACTTAAGAGATTGTCAAATAAGAGACAGAAATTACAAAAAAGAACCAAATAAATTCTGGAGCCAAGGGGCAGCTGGGTGGCCCACGTCATGATCCCAGGGTCCTAGGATCGAGCCCCGCATCAGGCTCCCTGCTCAGCGGGGAGCCTGCTTCTCCCTCTCCCCCTGCCACTCCCCGTGCTTTTGCTCGCTCTCTCTCTCTCTCTGTCAAATAAATAAATAAAATCTTTTTAAAAAAATTCTGGAGCCAAAAAGTACAATATCAGAAATGTGTAGTATAGGCAAAAAGATAGACATGTACCTGAATAGAAAAGAGAATCCAGAAAAAAAACCCATACATCTAGAATCAATATATTCTCAACAAGCATGCCATGACCATCCAATGGGGGAAAGAACGGTCTCTTCAACACACAGTGCTAGGATAACTGGATATTTCTATGCAGTAGAATCAAATGGGACCCCTACTTCACACCATATACACAAATTCACTCAAAACGGATCAAAAACCCAGTGTAAAAGCTAAACCTATAAAAACTCTTAGAAGAAAACAAGGGTGTAAGCCTTCAGAACATTGGATTTGACAGTGTCCGATCTATCTATTCTTAGATATGACATCAAAAGCACCAAAGAAAACAAAGATAAACTGGACCCCACTGCAATTAAAAATGTACATCAAAGGACACTATCAAAAAAGCAAAAGGATAACCCCAAAAATGGGAGAAAATATTTGCAAATCATCCATGTGATACGGGTCCACTATTAGAGTACAGAAAGAACGCCTATGCTTCAACAACAACGAAACAAACAACCCAATGTAAAAAATGGGCAAAGAACTTGAATCAGCATTTCTCCAAAGACATGGAAATGGTCAACAAGCACACAAAAGATGTCCAACATCATTTGTTTTAGGGAAATGCAAATCAAAACCACAGTAAAATACCACTTCATACCTGCTAGGATGGTTACTATTAAAAAGAAAAAAGAAAAAAAAAAAAAGAAAGGGGGGAGGGAGGAAGGAAGAAAGAAGTGATGGCAAGGATGTGGAGTAACTTCTAGACTGCTAGAGGGAATATAATATGGTACAGCTTCTGTGTAAAATAGTTTGGTAATCCTTAACAAGTTAAACATAAAATGACCATATGCCCTCACAATTCTATTTCTAGGTAATAAGTTATAGTCATGAAACTGAATTTTATATGATTCTATTTGATATGTACAGAATAGGCAAACCTGTAGATTAGAAAGTAGATTAGTGGTAGGGAGGCTGACTGCTTAATGGTTACAGGGTTTCCTTTTCAAGTGATGAAAATATTTTGGAACTAAAAAGAGGTGATGGTTGCACAACACTGAATGTACTCAATACCAATGAATCATACCCACTAAAATGGTTAATTTTTGTGTATTTTATCTCTAAAAAAATATATATGGCACATACTTATGTCTAAATATGCATGAAATAAGATAAAAGGTTGAAACAAAAGGGAAATTGGACTACACAGAGTTTGGCTTGTTAGGAGTTTGGCTTGTTAGGAGTTTGGCAATGATAAAGGGTATGGTGCTGAAATTGTAGGCAATGTACAAGGCTTAATACTCTGGAAAACTAAGGCTAACCATAAACAAAAAAACACTGATAGAATCAGGAAAACAAGATAGAAAGTACTGTAAAATGAGCTATCTGCAAGTAATGAAATTTTCAATTGAGTCAGACGGATCTTTCTGGGAGAACAGGAAAGGTTGCAATCAATGGAAATTTAAAGGTAAAGAGAGTTGAAGGTTCCTAAGCAAACTCAGAAACCGAATGACTTCAGCCTTCTCAGAAAAAGAGTGTACCTTTGAAAGTCTGCCAAGTGGCATTTCCAAATGTATGGCACCTTTCCCAGGCATGAACTTACCCTGCAGAATTCCTCTCCCTTCTGTCCTCAGCTCTTCTGCTCCTCCCATTGAAGAGTTGAGATCAGGTTTGCATGATTCGTATCCTGCTTACAGGAAAAATATATAAAGTGGACCTTGCAAGACATGAAACACGGCTCTTTGGATAGGAACCAACACTTTAGCTTCAGGGTTTCTGTAGACAGTGAAGTCTCACTTTACGAACAGCAAAATAATCACACGAAATTTTAAATCGATGCAATAAAACTATTCTAAAAGGAACAAAAATATAAGTACGTTCTTTCTGTGTCCTCAAATGACTAGAGAGCTCTAAGACCTGAAAATCATGTCCAGCCTCTACACACATTTAAAATCCTAAGGTTTTCAGTCCCTAAAAGGAATAAAGTCATTTATTTAGACAGATCTTCATTTTCACAGGGAATCCTCTACATAGTAAGGCCCCTGAGGCCAGGGATTACGTCTGTCTTGTTTACCACACTATTCCCATTTGACAGCAAAGATACTTAAGAAACATTCATTTCGTAACATTCATAACATTCATGAAGAAATGATTCCAGCCTTACCTAGTATAATGAGATTCTGGTAGTTCTCCAGCATCACATCTCTGTAGAGATCTCTCTGTGTTTGATCCAACAAAGTCCACTCCTCCTGGGTAAAGTTCACAGCCACATCCTCGAAGGTCACTAAGTGCTAAACCATCAAATACATGCTGGCTTCAGTTAACCACCATCTTCTTTGAGGTTCTCAGGAAGATGCATGAGGGACTGAAGCAGGTAGACCAGAAGCCTATGGTACTCCTGGGCCCAGACCTCTTCTCCTCTCTAGGTTCAGATGCTGCCTGGTGACCACAGCCAGTCACATGGACTTACCAGCATCACTGACACATGACTACATTTATGTTATCACAACTTGACTGTGGGCTATTCGTGCTTTATTCCTCCTCTACTTATAGGCTGTAGTTAGCACTGAACACAATGCAAACACTGTAAAATCTTCTAACAGGTGAATTATTTCCACAGTAACACACACATTCCATGGGATTAGATACCTTCGTATCATTCCTCGGTATCTATCATACCACTCCACAAAACGATAAGCCAACAAGCATGACTGAGGATCAGAAAGAATTAATGAATATTGAGATAAAAGAATCATATAATCTTGAGGATTAGTGTAATCCCTATATATTCTGAGATGGCATGAGTCCTGGAGAAATTGACCCGAGACTCACTCCTTAAGCAGAGTCATTAATTGCTATAAGAAGCCTGGGGACATTACAAGGAGAAATGACTACCCAACAAATAAGCCTGACATTCTGCAGAAAGGTCAACTTTCCACTTACCTGAGAAGAATTCATCAGTAACCCAGCCACCATCCTTGCCTCCTCAATTTTCCCCTCATGAAGACAGTAAGGGTCCCAAGAAAGATGACCTCAGAGAGAAGAATGCCATGAACTCTGAAGCCAATCCAGTTCCAATAATCACATGCCTATAAGCTATTCCACACCAGGCACAGAACATACCACAAACACACTAATTCCATAAACGGGCAAAGTGCTCTCAGTTACCTGTAGCAAGAAAATGGTTTTCTGGATCTTGCTACCCATGAGGCACAGGTTAAATATTCCAATTTAGAGTTACACAAATTACAGTACAGAGAGACAGAGCTATCTCACACAACAGAATTCATGAACATGTTACCCCCTCAAAAAGCACACACACCTTCCTGCCTCCCAAATCCCAGGAGCCTGACTTGTACATGCTCTGCTCATTTCAGTCGCTCTTCTATGGTCTACTGCATGATCACTCAGCCCCTGAGCACTGAGCACTGGATCTGCCATTTGTGATGGAACTATATGAAAAGAAGCATCAACAAGGACTCACCACACACCTGATTCACATCAAGGGCTGCCATCCTGTGAATCTGATAGTGAGAATTTCCAAAATATTCCATTTCTTGCTCAGAAGACCACTTCAGAGAAGCTTTTGAGTTTAAATTAAGAGGTTGATCTCAATTTCTCTTTGACTACTGGAGTGTCTGGGTAACCGGTTCACAATATCCATCATTAAGCAATAGACATTTTTCCTCAATCATCAAACATCACTCTTTAGCCATCTCTGTGCAGATAAAACATGTGACAGCCATTAAAAACTGTCAAATATCCTACCATGCAAATATTAATACCAACCTCTATTTACTGAGCACTGTTAGTAGCTCTACAAATATAAACTCCTTTAGTTGCCCTAACAACCCTCCAAATTGGGTATTAATAACTGTCATTTAATAACTGAGAAAATGTAGGTTCACACAGTATTAATAACTGTCTCAAATCACCCGTTAGGAAAGGTAAGCCAGGCAGACACATGTTGGTATGGCAAAAGCCTTATCTCCTGTGGTGGTTGTTATTCCTCAGATGACCAGAATTCAGTCCACATCCTCTGCTAGGCATAATAGAAATGAGAAATACACAAGATTTTATGAAATGAGAAGTCCTTCTGAGCACCCCCTGCTGGAACTTGGTTGGATTTAGAACCTTTGCCTCCTTCTGTCTCTTACTCCTTCATTCAGTCAGCAAATATTTAGTAAGGGCCTTCCTTCTGCCAGGCCAGGTACTGGGCAAAGAGGAGGGAACAGTTCTTAGGGATCTCACAGTTCAATCGGGCAATGCCGGTAATAAACAGATAATTATCAGTTGGTGATGAGCAGTATAGTTAAAGAATCAATCCCATTAAAGTATAAGGAGTACTGCACATATACAAATATATTCCTGATACAGAAACAAGGCTAGTTAAAGGTAGGATAAAGACAGAATAGGGAAATAATCACTTCAGAGGACTGTGATAATTTATACCTCACTTAAAAAGTGTCCAAAGTTTGACCCCAAGACATCCAAACTTGAAATACCATAATTTTACAAAAACTCAAAATACACTTATGTTAGCCACTCCAACAGCTTCTGAATCATGTCACTGGGTTTTTTGTTTTTTAAAAAAGATATTATTTATTTGTCAAAGAGAGAGAGAGCACAAGCAGGAGGGGTGGCAGGCAGAGAGAGAAGGGGGCTCCCTGCGAGCAAGGAGCCCAATTCGGGACTTAATCCCAGGACCCCTGGATCATGACCTGAGCTGAAGGCAGAGGCTTAACTGACTGAGCAACCCAGGTATCCCAGGTTTTTTTTTTTTATGTTGAAACCGAAGGCTTTCCATATTATCTCACAGTTAACCACAAAGACTAGTATACAAATATATCATGCATCTTTTCACCTTTTCTTATTACTACTTTTTTCCATCATTAGTTTTATTTTTATTCATTCAGTACATTTTCTTCTACTTCTGTATTTCTTGCTCAACCTTATGAAGTAGAATGCTTAGATCCATTTCTCGAACTTCTTTTATTAAATTACAGCATACTTACAACTAAGGGAGGCAATCATGAATAAAAATCTCAATGAGGAATTAAGAAATGAACAGCCCCTTATAACCATCATTCAGGTTGAGAAATAGAGTATATCCAAATCCAGCATCTCAGACATATTCCTTGTCTCTTTTCCAAATCACTCACTCCATGCCTCCCAACTGCAACCACTATCCTGACACTTTAGAGTGTTCTGCCTGTTTTCGAATTTTAAAGAGTATCAAACAGCATGCATTCTTTTATGTCTGGCTTCTTTCATTAGACATTATGTTTGTGACGTTCATCCAAGTTGCATCTGTGCTCCTTCCTTTTACTAAAGAGTATGCCACAAAAAATATATGCCACAATTCATCCGCCTGTCCCTTGATCCACTTTGGGTTATTTCCAATTTAGGGATATTTCAAATAATGATGTTACAAATAAGGATGTCTGGGTGGCTCAGTCAGTTAAGCGTCCACCTTTGGCTCAGGTCATGATCCCAGGGTCCTGGGATTGAGTCCCGCATCAGGCTCCTTGCTCAGCGGGAAGCCTGCTTCTCCCTCTGCTTGCTGCTCCCCCTGCTTGGGCTCGCTCTGTCCCCCTCTCTGATAAATAAATAAAATCCTCAAAAAAAGAAAAAAAAATGTTACAAATACTGTTTATGTTCAATTGGTGGACATGTGTGTGTGTTACTGGTGTGTAAGTTAGTCGATACACTTTAAAACACTTGGCACTGTCACTCTTTTTTTTTTTTTCTTAAGATTTTATTTATTTATTTGACAGAGAGACAGTGAGAGAGGGAACACAAGCAGGGGGAGTGGGAGAGGGAGAAGCAGGCTTCCCGCGGAGCAGGGAGCCCGATGTGGGGCTCGATCCCAGGACCCTGGGACCATGACCTGAGCCGAAGGCAGACGCTTAACGATTGAGCCACCCAGGCGCCCCGGCACTGTCACTCTTTTTAGTTTTACTTTTAGACATTTAGTGTGTGCAGTAGTATACACTGTGGTTTTTATTTCCAAATCTCTGGTTGCTAATGAAGCACTTTTTCATTTATTTGTTGTCCATTTGCATTTTTTCTTTTATTGAAGAGCCTATCCAAACCTCTTGCTCATTTTTCACTCTGGGTATTAATTTGTAGGAGTTATTACATAACTCCTTTGTTGTTACATGTGAGGCAATTAACCAAGTACTAAACGTCGAATATCATGCCTGCAAATTATTTTCATCTCCTTACCTTCAAAGAGCTTATCATAAACATTTAACTATACACATGGAGAGTTGTAGAAAGAGGTCCACTACGCATGCAGAATACTAACAAATGGTCAATGTGCAACAAGGTAACCTGAATAATACATCAAACTTCCATAACGGGTGCCCACAGCCAGAGCAGTTCCGTCCAGTGCTCACCAGAACGCCCGCAGTCGCCGGGTGAGAAGAGGGTACTGCGGCCGTTTTCCACCACTGCGTACACGTTTCTCCCCTGGAGAAAGGGCACAGTGTTTGTTGTGGCAGCTTTTGAAGAGAGGCGCACACCGGACGGAGAAAAGGCCCTGCCTCCACCGGGGACCCCGAGCCATGGCCACGACCCCCACCCGCGCTGGCGGAGCCGACAGAGGCTCTCGGAGGGACCGGGGCGGCCGCAGTCCCTCGGGCGCGGTCGACCGGCGGGGAGGAAGCGCCGCGATTCCCAACCAGCCCAGGAAGTTCGAGACCCCCGGCGCTGAGCGCCCCGCAGGGGGCCAACAGAGCGGAAAACTTACCTCCCACGCAGGGCGGAGCGGGAAGTGAGATGTTATCCGCCGAGCACTTCCGCTTCCGGTTTCAGATACGAGGTCAGCGTAAGGGGCGGAGCCTCAGGAGCATCCGGGTCGGGTTACGGGTGGCGGCCTCTTCTTCCAGACGCCGGGGGAGGCGGTGGGACCTGGTTCCAGAGCAGGCTGTCCACAGCGACCGGGCCGGAGAGCCGAGAGGAGCGCAGGGGACCGAGTTGGAAGAGGGACAGACGCGGTGGGCGGGGTTTGCCTCCGGGTTCCGGGCCAAGGAAGCTCACCAAGGGCCTTTCTACAAGTCTTTCTCCATGTTGGGTCAGCTCCACGTAGCGCTGTGCATGTTTATGAAGATAATCCTGCTAGTCCACAAAAGGAACTCCTAGCGCATTCAGTCCTCTTTTTAGACCTTTAGTCTTGTTTGAGATAGAATTCTCATAGCACATAATCAACCCGTTTAAAATGTACCATACAGTGGCTTTTAGTATAGTCGGAGCTGTGTATCCATCACCACAATTTTGGTACCTTTTCATAATCACAAAAGGAAACCCAGTACCCTCTTAGCTATAATACCCACCTCACCCCAAGCCCAAGGCAAGAACTAATCTACTTTTGGGGCGCCTGGGTGGCTCAGTTGGTTAAGCCACTGCCTTCGGCTCAGGTCATGATCCTGGAGTCCCGGGATCGAGTCCCTCATCGGGCTCCCTGCTCAGCAGGGAGTCTGCTTCTCCCTCTGACCCTCCCTCTTCTCATGCTCTCTCTCTCTATCTCATTCTCTCTCAAATAAATAAACAAAATCTTTAAAAAAAAAAAAAAACTACTTTTTGTCTCTAGGAATTTGCCTATTCTCACATTTCATGTAAACAAAATATTACAATATGCGGTCTTCTTTGTCTGGCTTCTTTGACTTACATAACGTTTTCAAGGTCACCCATGTTGTAGCATGTACCAGTACTTCATTTGTTTTTCTTACTAAATAATATTCCACTGTATGGGTGTATCACAATTTATCCATTCATTAGTTGATGGACATTGGGTTACTTCCCCTTTTTTGATTATTATAAATAATATGGGATGTTTTTTGAACAGCGATCAGAGGAAAATTCATATTCTTAAACGTTTATATCCTGAAAAATGAGACAGTAATATATATCAAGCTAAAAAACAGACAGAAAACCTAGAAATAGAATATCATTGCAAACCAACATAGAAAGTTATATAGGAACTTAACACTACAAAAGAGCATCAAGCCCAGATGGATTGGTTTTTGGCTGAGTGGGGGTGGTAACAGCTTTATTGGAACATAATTCACATACAATTCACCCATTTAAAGTATACATTCATTCAGTGGTTATTATACTCACAGAGTTGTGAAACCATTACCACAATCAGTTTTAGAACAATTTCACCACCCCCAACACCCCATCCCATCCCCAACCCTAAGCTGCTACTAATCTATTTACTGTCTCTATAGATTTGCCTATTCTGACAATTTCATGTAAGTTTTGAAAAATACTGTGTGGTCTTTTGTGACTGATTTCCTTTCACATAGCGTAAACTTTTCAAGGTTAATCTATTTTGTAGCATTTATCAGTATTTTATTCTTTTTTTATTATTTATTTAATCTACACCCAATGTGGGGCTCAAACTCATGACTCTGAGATCAAGAGTTGCATGCTCTTCTGACTGAGCCAGCCAGATGCCCTAGTATTTTATTCTTTTTAATTGATGAATACTATTCCTATCAGTTGGTGGACATGTGGGTTGTTTTCACTCTTTGGCCATGAAATACTGTCGTACAAGTTTTTATGTGGACATATTTTCATTTCTTCTAGATATATGCCTGGGACGGAAACTGCTGGGTCATATTGTAACACTACGTTTAAGCTTTAGAGGAACTACCTATTTTCCCAAAGTGGCTGCACCACTTTACAATCTCACCTACAATATTTGAGGGTTCCAATTTCTCATCCTGTCCAACATTTAGTGTTGTTTTGTTTTTTTTTTTAATATTATAGCCATCCTGGTTGATGTGAAGTAGTATTTCATTGTAGTTTTCATTTTAATTTCCCTGGTGACTAGTGGGTATTGAGTATCTTTGCATGTGCTTATTGGCCATTTGTATGTCTTCTTGGGAGAAATATCCGTTCAAATCCTTGACTATGTTTTAGTTGTGTTATTTACCATTTTATTATTGGACTCTAAGAGTTCTTTATATATTCAAGTTGTCAGCCCCTTTTCAGATATAGAATTTCCAAATAGTATCTCCCATTAAATAGGTTGTCTTTTCGGGCGCCTGGGTGGCTCAGTTAGTTAAGCGACTGCCTTCGGCTCAGGTCATGATCCTGGAGTCCCAGGATCGAGTCCCGCATCGGTCTCCCTGCTCAGCAGGGAGTCTGCTCCTCCCTCTGACCCTCCTCCCTCTCATGCTCTCTGTCTCTCATTCTCTCTCTCTCAAATAAATAAATAAAATCTAAAAAAAAAAAAATAGGTTGTCTTTTCACTTCTTTATGATATCCTCTGAAGTACAAAACAATTTTATTTTGATGAAGTTTCAACTTGTCTATTTTTTTCTTTGGTTGCTTATGCTTTGGGTGTGAAATTTAAGGAACCACTGTCAAATCCAAGGTCACTAAAGATTTACTACTATGTTTTCTTCTAAGAGTTTTATGCTTTTAACTCTTACATTTAGTTCTTTGATCCATTTTGAGTAATTTTCAAATATGGTGTGAGGTAGATATCCAGCTTCATTCTTTGTTGTATGGATATCCAGTTGTCCCAGCACCATTTGTTGAAAAGACTATTTGTTCCCCTACTGAATTGTTTTGGCACCCTCACCAAGCATCATTGGACCATAAATGTGAGCGCAGGTGTTTTAGTTAGGAGAATTATACCTTCAAAGTTCAGATATTTGTAGTACTCCTTAAGTTGTTTAAGAGCAATGAGAATGCAGAAAAACTTCCTAATTCCTTTTATGAAGCAAGATAACATTTATATAAAACCTGATCGAATACAAAAATAGAAAATTACAAAGCCATATTACTTGTGAATATTGATTCAAATGAGCTATGTTAAATATTAGCAAAAGAATATGAAGCCACAGGGGTGCCTGAGTGGTGCAATCAGTTAAGCATCTGATTCTTGGTTTCCACTTAGGTTGTGATCTCAGGGTCATGAGATCAAGCCCCACATCGGGCTCTCGGCTCAGCTGGGAGTCTGCTTAAGATTCTCTCTCCTTCTCCCTCTGCCCCACTCTTTCTCTCTAATAAATGAATAAATCTGCATGGAGCACTGGGTGTTATACGAAAACAATGAATCGTGGATCACTACATCAAAAACTAATGATGGGGACACCTGGGTGGCTCAGTTGTTAAGCGTCTGCCTTCAGCTCAGGTTGCGATCCCAGTGCCCTGGGATCGAGCCCCTGCATCGGGCTCCCTGCTCTGCAGGAAGCCTGCTTCTCCCTCTCCCACTCCCCCTGCTTGTTTTCCCTCTCAAGCTGTGTCTCTCTCTGTCAAATAAATAAATAAAATCTTTAAAAAAAAACTAATGATGTATTGCGTGGTGACTAACATAACATAACAAAATTAAATTTAAAAAAAGAATATGAAAACACATTAAGAAAATAATAAACTTGAGCACGTGGAATTTACTCTAGAAATTCAAGGTTTGCTTAGTTATTAGGGAATCTTTAAATAATATACCATATCAACACATTTAAGAAAACAAGTCATATGATTATTATCTTCATAGATGCTGATGACGCCTTTAACAAAAGTCAACACCCGTATTGATAAAAGCACTTAAAAAATAGAAATTGATGAATATTTTCTTAAGATGATTGCCTATATCGGGGCGCCTGGGTGGCTCAGTTGGCTAAGTGTCTGGCTCTTGATTTCAGCTCAGGTCACAATCTCGGGGTTGTGGGATCAAGTCCTGCATTGGGCTCCATGCTCCACCTGGAGTCTGCTTAAGATTCTCTCTCTCCCTCTTCTGCCCCTCCCCCTGCTCACGTGCTCTCACTCTCTCTCTCTCTCTCTAAATAAGTAAATAAAACCTTTTCAAAAAAATATGATTGCCTATAGGGGCGCCTGGGTGGCTCAGTCGTTAAGCGTCTGCCTTCGGCTCAGGTCATGATCCCAGGGTCCTGGGATCGAGACCCACATCGGGCTCCCCACTCGGCGGGAAGCCTGCTTCTCCCTCTCCCACTCCCCCTGCTTGTGTTCCTGCTCTCGCTATCTCTCTGTGAAATAAATAAATAAAATCTTTAAAAAAAAAAAAAAAAAAAGAGTCTGCCTTCTGCTCCGGTCATGATCCCAGGGTCCTGGGATCGAGCCCCGCGTCGGGCTCCCTGCTCAGTGGGGAGCCTGCTTCTCCCTCTCCCACTCCCCCTGCTTGTGTTCCCTCTCTCGCTGTGTTTCTCTCTGTCAAATAAATAAATAACATCTAAAAATATATATATATATATATATGATTGCCTATATCTATATCTATATGTGTGTGTGTGTATACATGTGTATCTGGGTGTGTACTGGTGGTATTGGTTAATGCAGTTAGATAAGAGAAACTAGTAAAAAACATAGGAATTGCAAAAAAAGTAAAACCATCTCTTTTTACGGATGATATGATATTGTACATGGAAAGCTCTAGAGAATTAATGGTAAAATTAATTAATGGTAAGCAATAAAGAATGTAGTAAGTTAGCAGGATAGGTAATTGCCATCTAGAAATCAAAAGCCTTCATTTATTTACTCAACCAATAACCAGTAGAGAAAACCTCATTTATAATAGAAAAAAAACCTTTGGATTAAACTTAACAAGCAATGTATAAAACTCACTTAATGAACTTTTAAAATACTCTGGAAGACACAAATAGACTTGAACAAAAGTAAAAACATTGCTTGTTCTTTGATAAAATGGCTTAACATCATAAAGATATCAATTCTCCCCAGGTTAATTCAGAAATGTAAGATAGTCCTAATAAAAATACCAACTAGCTTTTTTAAATAGAGTTAGGTAGGGGCACCTGGTGGCTTAGTCGGTTGAGTGGCCAACTCTTGATTTTGGCTCAGGTCATGATCTCAGGGTCATGGGATCAAGCCCTGCATCAGTCTTCGTGTTCAGTGGGGAGTCTGCTTGAGGATTCTCTCTCTCCCTCTCTCTCTGCCCCTCCCTCCACTTATGCACCCTCTCTCTCTAAAATAAATGCATAAATCTTTATTTTCTTTATTTATTTGTCAGAGAGAGAGAGTACAAGCAGGGGGAGTGGCAGGCAGAGGGGGAGGGAGAAGAAGGCTCCCCACTGAGCAAGGAACCCAATGCAGGACTCGATCCCAGGACCCTGGGATCATGACCTGAGCCAAAGGCAGATGCTTAATGACTGAGCCAAACAGGCATCCCTACATAAATCTTTAAAAAAATTAAGTAAAATAAAATGGAGCTAGGCAAATTGATACTAACATTTATACGGAAAAACAAACACGTTATTATCTGAGAAAACACTGGAAAAACAAGTGATGATGCCCTACTGACATCGTGGAATATTAGTCAGCCATCAAAAAGAAACTACATATAGTGGAATATTACTCAGCCATCAAAAGAACAAAAGCCTGTCATTTGCAACAACATGGATGGAGCTAGAGTGTATTATGCTAATAAGTGAAATAAGCCAGCCAGAGAAAGACAAATACCATATGATTTAAGAAATGAAACAGATGAACATGGCGGGGAGGGAGAGGCAAACCATAAACAGACTCTTAGCTATAGAGAACAAACTCATGGTTGCTTGAGGGAAGTTGGGGGGGATGGGTTAAATGGGTGATGGGTATTAAGGAGGGCACTTGGAATGAGCATTGGGTGTTGTATGTATGTGATGAATCACTGAATTCTACTCTTGAAACTAATATTATACCATATGTTAATTGGAATTTGAATAAAAACTTGAAACTACAAAAAAAATCCATTTGCCATAGGTGCATGGGTATATTCTGACTTCTCAATTCTATTGCATTGATCTCAATGTCTATCTTCATGCCAATAGGTTTTAACATGCTTTTAATTTCTGTATACTGATGCTTTAACAGCTACAAAATGGTTACTAGCTGTTAGCTGTTCCCAAGTAAACCCTGGCTCACCCAAAAACATCTGGAGACTTTAGATAGCCCCAAGCCATAATCTCTAACATAGTTAATATAAATTTCATGGAAGAACCACTTTCAAATACAGCTGGCTGATATTATGCCTGCTTATTCAGCCTTGTTTATTCTATTTCAAAACCCAAGTTTGGCTGCCGGTCTCTTGAAAGGCTAATACTCAAGAGATGAGTTTTGACTGGAAAGGAATATGAGCTTTATTCAGAAGTTTGGCCACCTGGGAAGAAGGCAGACTCTTGTCCAAAGGCCAACTCCAATGTTTCTGCCTAGCCCAGGAGTTTTTTAAAGGTGTTAATGGCAGTTAATCAGTAAAAAGAGTGTCATGGTCCATAACATTGCTTGATTACATGCAGATTCAATGGTACCAGCTACAGACATTATCTTGGTGCTTGAAGGTTGTACAAGGGGGTCTGGTTTCTGTTTTATGACGAGCATAAGTGCTCTGTTCTTTTCTAGGAAAGAATGCATGATCTATAGATATACAAAGATTAGTTAATCAAATACATGGGCTAAGGATGCTTGCTAAAGTTTAAAGACTACTAGTTTAGCCAGAGGGGCCAAGATGACTTCACTTCCTTCTCATGGAAAACACAATAAAGGTGTTTGCCCACAGTTCCATTCCCTTCCTCTGCCTTGTGACCAACCCCAATATTTACATTAAGTGGCCCTGTATGGAGTACTGTGTTTCCCCCAGTGAACTGTGAATAAAACATAAGTTTAAAACTCTTTCTGTTACTCTCTCAGTCTGCATCTGGCTTCACCATACCTCACCCTTCAAGGCAATATGATTAAAACATCTGGACACTGAGCAGGATTGTTTGGCCTCAAATGAGAAAGAAATGCCACTAGACTGCTGTTGGCTTACTAACTGGATACACTACACTGGAAGACACCATTGCCTGCTGCTGTGATTGAACTTTGACCTTTGCTACTGTGTTTTGTTTGGCTGGTATAGGGAAAATGCTGGCCTCATAACAAGAACTTGAAAGTGTTCTCCCTTCTTCAATTTTTTTGGAAGTTTGAGGACTGGTGTTAATTCTTTATTTTTGTACATAAATTTGCCCAATGTGGGGCTTGAACTCACAACCCTGGATCAAGTGTTGCATGCTCTACCAATTGAGCCAGCCAGGCACCCCTAATTCTTTAAATGATTGGTAGAATTCACCTGTGAAACCATCTGGTCCTGGGCTTTTCTTTGCTGGGAGGTGTTTGCTTCTTGGTTCAATTTGTTCATTCATTACTGGTCTGGTCACAATTTCTATTTCTTCATGATTCAGTCTTGGTAGGTTGTATATTTCTAAGAATTTAACCTTTTCTTCTAGGTTGTCCAATTTGTTGGCATATAATTGTTCATATTAATCTTTTCCAGCCCTTTGTATTTCTGTGATGTCACTTGTAATGTCACCTCTTTCATTTATTATTTTATTTATTTGAATCCTTTTTCTTAGTCTTGCTGAAGACTTGTCAATTTTGTTTATCTTAAAAAAAACCTCTTAGTTTCATTGGTCTTTTCTATTGTTTTCCTATTCTTTATTTCATTTATGTCTGCTCTGATTTTTGTTATCTCCTTCCTTCCACTAACTTTGGGCTTAGTTTGTTCTTCTTTACATGGTACCTTGAGATGTAAAGTTAGATTGTTGATTTGAGATCTTTCTTTTTTTCTTAATGTAGGCATTCATTGTTATAAAATTCCCTCTTATCCCCGCATTTGCTTCATCCCATAAGTTTTGGCAGGCTGTGTTTTCATTTTTGTTTCAAAATATTTTTTAGGGGCATCTGGGTGGCTCGGTTGGTTAAGCATCTGTCTTTGGCTCAGGTCATGATCCTGGGGTCCTGGGATCAAGCTCTGCATTGGGCTCCCTGCTCAGTGGAGAGCCTCCTTCTCCCTCTCCCTCTGCTGCTCCCCCTGCTTGTACTCTCTCTGTCAAATAAATAATTAAAAATATTTAAAAATATATTTTTTATATACAGTAATGCTAGGGTTTGTTATTACCAGGTTATACTTCTGGTTGCAGTATAAATCTATTTTCTGGAGGCAATTCAAATAAGAAAATCCTAAACTGTGAATATCTTCAGCTCAGCAATGGCACTTTTTAGATATTTATCTTATGGGAAAGATACAATAGATGTGTAAAAAATTTAACTACAAGGATATTCACTATAGTATTGTAACAATAGCAAGAAAGATGAGAAGCAAGTTTCTAACAACAAGGCATTAGCTAAAATACAGCTTTTTCATGTGAAGAAATACAATGCTACTACTATAACGATGTCATAAAATATTTAAATATATGAGAAGTTGGTTAAGTTTGAAAAGCAAATTACAATACATCATCATATGACCTTATTTTATTATAAAATATGTGTATAGGAAAATGATTAATAGTGGTTTTATGTACTCCATGGAATTTTGGGTTATTTCTCTCTTTTGCTTGTCTTTGTTTTTTACAATAAACATATATTGATTACATAAAAAGATTTTTTTTGCTTCCCTATTGTTTACTTCATGGACTCACTGGTTGTTCAGGAATGTGTTGTCCAATTTCCACATATTTGTGAATTTTCCAGCTTTCCTTCTGGTAATTTCTAGTTTTGTACCATTGGGGTCAGAAAAGATACTTGGTATAACTAAAGTCCTCTTGAATTTGCTAAGACTTCTTTTGTAACCTAACATGATCTGTCCTGGAGAATGTTCCATGTGTGCTTGAGAAGAATATGTATCCTGTTGCTGTTGGATAAAATGTTCTGTACACGTCTGTTAGGTCCATTTGATCTAAAGTATATTTCAGGCCCAGTGTTTGCTTATTGGCTTTCTGTCTGGATGATCTATGCATTGTAGAAAATAGGATATTACTTTGTTGCCTATTTTTCCTTTCATATATCTATTACTATTTGCCTAATATATTTAGATGCTCTGATGTTGGATGCATACGTATTTGCAATTGTTAAATTCTCTTGATGAATTGACTCTTTTATCTTTATATAATGACATTTTTGTCTCTTGTTACAGTTGCTGACTTAAAGTCTATTTTTAGTGATATAAGTATAACTACTTCTGCAATCTTTTGGTTTCCATTTGCATGGAATATCTTTTTTCATTCTTTAACTTTGACTCGATATATGTCCTTAAAGTTGAGGTGAGTTTTGTGTAGGCAGCATACACTTGGGCCCTTTTTTTAATCCATTCAGCCACTTTTTGCCTTTCAATTGAAGAATTTAATCATTTACATTTAAAGTATAAATTGGTAAGGACTTACTAATGCCATCTTATCAATAGTTTTCTGGCTGTTTTGTAGTTCCTTTGTTCCTTTTTTGCTATCTCGAAAAGATGTTCACCCTAAATCTAATTAAACCTATAAACCCATATTGTCCGATAAGCTAGCCACTAGCCAAATGTGACTATTTAAATTTAAATCAATCAAAATTGAAAACTCAGTTTCTTAGTCACACTAGCCATATTTGAAGTACTGAAGAGTCACATGTGGCTCAAGACTACTATATTGAACAGTGCAGATATAGAACATTCCCATCATCACAAATAGTACTGCTCTAAGTCATGGTTTTTCAACTTCAGCACTGTTGACACACAGAGCCAGCCAAGTACTGGGGCAGGGGTCCTGTGCATTGGAGAATGTTTAGCCACGCCCTGACCTCTACACACTAAATGCCAGAAGCACTCCCAGTTATGACAGCCCAAAACATCTCCACATATTGCCAAATGTTCCCCAGGAACAAAATCACCTTCATTGAGAACCACTACTCTAGACCTAACTTCCAATTTACAGGAACTCCAAAATACAGGAAATGAAAAACAAGCTAAAAGAAACCATGAGAAAACAATGAAACATCCATAATGTGCAACATCCCACATGAAATTGACATGGATTCTTTAAAATAATGTCATAAAGGCAAAAAAAAAAAAAGTCAGGAGTAGTGTTCTAGATTAAAAGAGTATATAGACACAGTAACAACCAATGTAAATGTGTAAACCCTGACTGAACCTTGGGTTAAATAAATAACCATGTGTCTGTAAGCCATTTGTATGTCTTCTTCAGAGAAGTGTCTTTTCATATTTTCTGCCCATTTTTTGACTTGATTATTTGTTTTTTGGGTGTTGAGTTTGAGAAGTTCTTTATAGATCTTGGATACCAGCCCTTTATCTGTAGTGTCATTTGAAAATACCTTCTCCCATTCTGTGGGTTGCCTCTTTGTTTTGTTGACTGTTTCCTTTGCTGTGCAGAAGCTTTTTACCTTGATGAAGTCCCAAAAGTTCATTTTTGCTTTTGTTTCACTAGCTTTTGGAGATGTATCTTGAAAGATGTCAAAGAGGTTACTGCCTATGTTCTCCTCTAGGATTTTGATGGATTCCTGTCTCACATTGAGGTCTTTTATCCATTTTGAGTTTATCTTTGTGTATGGTGTTAGAGAATGGTCTAGTTTCATTCTTCTGCATGTGGCTGTCCAATTTTCCCAGCACCATTTATTGAAGAGACTGTCTTTTTTCCATTGCATATCAACAATTGCACTCCTGGGTATTTACCCCGAAGACACAGATGTAGTGAAAAGAAGGGCCCTATGCACCCCAATGTTCCTAGCAGCAATGTCCGCAATAGCCAAACTGTGGCAAGAGCTGAGATGCCCTTCAACAGATGAATGGATAAAGAAGATGTGGTCCATATATACAATGGAATATCACTCAGCCGTCAGAAAGAATGAATACCCAACTTTTACATCAACATGGATGGGACTGGAGGAGATTATGCTAAGTGAAATAAGTCAAGCAGAGAAAGTCAATTATCATATGGTTTCACTTATTTGTGGAACATAAGGAATAGCATGGAGGACATTAGGAGAAGGAAGGGAAAAATGGGTGGGGGGAATTGGAGAGAGAGATGAACCATGAGAGACTATGGACTCTGAGAAACAAACAGGGTTTTAGAGGGGAGGGGGGTGGGGGGATGGGTTACCCTGATGATGGGTGTTAAGGAGAGCACATACTGCATGGAGCACTGGGTGTTATACGAAAACAATGGATCGTGGATCACCACATCAAAAACCAATGATGTATTGTATGGTGACTAACATAACATAATAAAATAAAATAAAATAAAGAAAAAAATAAAACAAAACAAAACTAACTAAATAAATAAATAAATAACCAGCTCTGGGAGACTGTTTATTGGATTGAGTATATTGGACTGTATATTAAATGGCATAACTATTTTTTATTTTTCTAGGTGGAATAACAACATTATGGTTAAATAGAAGACTACCCATATTTCTAGGAGATGCATATGAAAGCATTTAGGGGTCTGACATATGTCTTCTACTTGATTCAGTTCAAGTTCAGCAGGGGGGAAAAAGTATAATAGGAATTGGTAAAGATTTAACAATTGATGTCTCCAGGTTGACAGTATATACATTCTTTCAACGTTTGAAATTTTTCGAATTAAAAAGTTGGCCAGAGGGAGACAGGGGGGAATCCATTTGCTCCCAAACAAAACCATTTTACAATGAAATAAATTCTGACTTCCAGAAACAACATTATTTTTCCAAAGAAACCAGCCTCTCTTCATAGTGACGCTGGGAAGGGAAAGCCAGATGAAATGTTAGAGATTTAACTCCTCTCACACAAGTGGGGATTAGCGGCTGGGCGCCTGGGTGGCTCAGTGGGTTAAGCCTCTGACTTCGGCTCAGGTCATGATCTCAGAGTCCTGGGTCAAGCCCCAGGATGGGCTCCCCACTCAGCGTGGAGTCTGCTTATCCCTCTGCACCTCCCCCACTCGTGCTCTCTCAAATAAATAAAATCTTAGAAAAAAAATTGTTTTAAAAAGACTCTCCCTCTGACACTCCCCTCGCTCACTCATTCTCTCTCTCTCTTAAAAATAAAAAAGAAGGGATCGGGGTTCCCCAGGGATAGTCTGTCCAGTTCTTTTTTTTTTTAATTTTATTATGTTATGTTAGTCACCATACATTACATCATTAGTTTTTGATGTAGTGTTCCATGATTCATTCTTTGCCTATAACACCCAGTGCTCCATTCAGTATGTGCCCTCCTTAATACCCATCACCGAGCTAACCAATCCCCCCACCCCCCTCCCTCTAAAACCCTCAGTTTGTTTCTCAGAGTCCATAGTCTCTCATGGTTCATCTCCCCCTCCGATTTCCCCCCCTTCATTTTTCCCTTCTTACTATCTTTTTTTTTTTTTAACATATAATGTATTATTTGTTTCAGAGGTACAGGTCTGTGATTCATCAATCTTACACAATTCACAGCACTCACCATAGCACATACCCAGCCCCCCCATCCTTCCCACCCCCCACCATGCTAGCAACCCTCAGTTTGTTTCCTGAGATTAAGAGTCTCTTACGGTTTGTCTCCCTCTCTGGTTTCAGCTTGTTTCATTTTTCCTCCCTTCCCCTATGATCCTCTGTCTTGTTTCTCAAATTCTTCATATCCATGAGATCATATGATACTTGTCTTTCTCTGATTGACTTATTTCGCTTAGCATAATACCCTCTAGTTCCATCCACCTTGTTGCAAATGGCAAGATTTCGTTTTTTTTAATGGCTGCATAATATTCCATTGTATATATATACACCGCATCTTCTTTATCCATTCATCTGTTGATGGAGTCTCTCCAGTTCTCACCAGAACATGCCCACATCTGCAGGGGAGCGGGGATGCGCGGACCACACCTCTGCAGAACTGAGCACAAGTAGCGTGCTTTTCTTCCCGTCAAAGGCCAGTTAATCGCCAGAAGCCACGCCTGTCATCGGAGACCAGATTCACACGTTGACCCTGTGCCTACCACGGCCATGCAGGCCCCCCACCCTGCTTTGGTCCAAGATCAGCTGGGCCAGACCAGAAGCCAATTTAGTCGACTTGGCCCTCTGATGTGGTGGGGAATTCGGCTACAACGGCTGTGTCCCAGGAACGCAGGCTTCCGCTTCTCATCTTGGGGAAAGAAGGGGTGTGGCCCACTGCTTACCTCTTGGAGAGCAGAAAATCTGCGTTCCCTCACTGAGAACCTGGTTGAACACATTGGCGGACCAGGCCAGAGGCGTGGCTTGACTCGGATCCATACCCACTTGGAGGCGGGGCTTTGTCCCTGCAGAATCATATTTTTTTTCTTTCCGCTTGCATCTACAGCCCAATACCATGACCAACCATATTTGTAATGGCAAGCCTGCCAATCTGTGAAATGTTATATCCTTCCCTTCGTTCGTTTTTCTTAAAATGTGCTTCACATGTTTGCTTTTTGCAATTTTGGTTAGAGTCATTCCTGGATGCTTCATATATGTATGTGTATATATGCATTTCACACTGATTATTTATATGATTAATAGAATAATGGTATTTTTGGTATCGATCATGAATCTAGTAACCTTGACAAAGATTAGTTCTAATAATTTGCTGATTTTCTTGGATTTTTTATGTAAATGGTGTAAATAGCTATAAACAATAGTCTATTTTAATATATTTTTCTTTTCTGCCAATAATTGTATCTAATTTAATTTTTCTTACAGTGTTGATCAGAATTTCTAATATTATGTTGAATAATAGCAGTGATTAGTAGGCATCCTTGTCTTGCTCTTGATGTACAAAGCAATGATTCTAGGGGCACGTGGGTGGCTCAGCTGGTTAAGCCTCCAACTCTTGATTTCAGCTCAGGTCATGATCTCAGGTTGTGGGATCGAGCCCCAAGCCTAGCTCTGTGCTAGGTGTGGAGCCTGCTTGGGATTCTCTCTCTTCCTCTCTAAATAATAGTAGTAATAATAATAGTAATAATAATAATAAAACAATGGTTCTAAACTTTCTCCATTAATTATGATATTTGTAGTGGAGGGGGTGTCAATGACCTTAACAGGTAAAAGAAATTAATTTTTATCCTTGGATTGGGAAGAGATTTTATTGTGAAAAATGTGTTGAACTTTATCAAATGCTTTTTTATGCTTTTGATTTAACCTTATGGAATCTTAAGTCATACAAAATATTTAATATTTGTGTAGTCAAATTTGTCATTTATAGTTTCTGGATAAATTATTGTGCTTTTAAAAGTGTGTCCAGGGATGCCTGGGTGGCTCAGTCAGTTAAGCGTCTGCCTTGGGCTCAAGTCATGATCCCAGGGTCCTGGGATCCAGTCCCGCATCAGACTCCTTGCTCAGTGGAGAGCCTCCTTCTCCCTCTGTCTGCCACTTCCCCTGCTTATGAGCTCTCTCTCTCTGACAAATAATGTCTTTTAAAGTAAATGAATAAATGTGTATCCAAACTCTAGGTTATAAAAATATTTTCCTAATTTTCTTATAGTTTGAAATCTTTATAACAGTATATGTTTTGGTATGCAGTGTGACATGGAGGTGCAACTTTGTGTTCCTCCAGATGGATGGTTAATATATTGTTTTGATTGCAATAGTTTTGTAATTTTTAATATCTGTTTACAACAGTAATAGGGATGACTAATGTTTCCTCTATTAAATTATTTACCCTAGAGATACTCTACAAAATGGTGCTACTCTCATCCTCTGTTACAATGAAAAAACAAACTTATGCACAGAGAGCTTACACCTTGACTCAATCTTAGACAGTCTGGTTTCACGGTCATCTTGCTTCACTATTGGGAAGACAAGTCTCTCTTCATTTTTGTTTGTTTGTTTCAATAAATTCTTGGCTGATCTCTGGCATTTATTCCTTATGTAAATTTTGAAATCATTTAGTTATTGTTTTACATTTATATGTTAATCTTGGGAGGACTGGTTTTTCTTTCTTTACATAAATCTTCTCATCCAGTAATTATTTCCATTTGTTCAGATCTTGTTTCATTGCATTTCATAAGATTTCTTTATGTGTATCTTATCCATTTCTTGTTATATTTATTTCTAATTTTTTGAACTTTCTTTTCACTATTGAGAATGGAAGTTTTTCCCATTTTTATTTCTACATGAAGCTTGTGTGTGGAGGGGATTGGATGTGTGTGTGTGTTGGGGGGGGGTGTTGTGATGAGTGTACCTGAGAAAATTAAGTTAATTTAATACTAAGTTTTATTTTTTTTAAGATTTTATTTATTTATTTGTCAGAGAGAGAGGGAGAGACAGAGAGCAAGCGCAAGCAGGGGGAGCAGCAGGCAGAGGGAGAAAGCAGGCTCCCCGCGTAGCAAGGAGCCTGATGTGGGACTTGATCCCAGGACGCTGGGATCATGACCTGAGTGAAGGCAGCCACTTAACCGACTGAGCCACTCAGGCGTCCCTAATACTAAGTTTTAAAACAGAATATTTCGGGTCACCTGGGTGGCTCAGTCAGTTAAGCATCTGCCTTTAGCTCAGGTCATGATCCTGGAGTCTCGGGGATTGAGCCCCACATCAAGCCCCACATCGGGCTCTCTGCTCAGCAGAGAGTCTGCTTCTCCCTCTTCCTCTGCCTCTCCCCCTGCTCCTTCTCTCTCTCACTCTCTCTCTCTCAAATAAATAAAATCTTTAAAAAAAAAAACAGATTATTTTGTGTTTTTACGCATAAATCCATAACTAAAGATAGAGATAATCTTGTCTCTTTTTTCCCACTATTTATACAGGTTATTTCTAGAAACCAGAATCTAGAAAGCAGTATTGAATAAGCATGAAATATATGGGCAATCCTGCCTTGTTCTGGATTGAATGGAAATTATTTTGGCCCTGTACCTGAAGCTGCCTGGGGCCCTCTGGCCAACTTAGTAGTGTCTAAGCTTTAACAAGTACCCTTAGCCCATATCATTGATTAGCCTTTCTTTGTATACCTATAGATCGTGCATTCTTTCCTAGAAAGAACAGAATATTTCTGCGTGTCACCAGGCCCTCCTGCACCACCCCTGGGCACCAAAGAACCAGACCCCCTTGCACAACCCCTGCTCACTAAGGAATCAGATCCCCTTGCACAACCTCCAAGCACTGAAGTAGCATCTGTAGCTGGCACCATTGAGTCTGCATGTAATAAAGAAATGTCATGGGACCACTGTACTCCCTTTACTGATTATCTGCACTAAAACCCTTTAAAAACCCTTGGGCCAGGCAGAAACCATGGAGTTGGCCTTTGGACAAGAGTTCACCTTCTCCCCAGGTGGCCAGCCTCTTGAATAAAGCTCATATTCCTTTCCAATCAAAACTCATCTCTTGGGGCACCTGGGTGGCTCAGTTGGTTGAGCACCTGCGTTTGGCTCGGATCATGATCCTAGGGTCCTGGGATGGAGCCCTGCATCAGATTTCCTGCTCGGTGTGGAGCCTGCTTCTCCCTCTCCCGCTCCCCCTGCTTGTGCTCTCTCTGTCAGATGGATAAATAAAATCTGGGAAAAAAGACAACAATTCATTTCTTGAGTATTGGCTTTTCAAGCAACAGGTAGCCAAACTTGGGTTTCAGTAACATACTCTCAAGTTAATCATTTAACAGAATTATTAAATAAAAATTATTCTACTGGTGAAATGTGAATAAGGTCTATAGTTTATGCCAATGTCAACTTCTTGGTTTTGACTATTGTACCATGGTTATGTAAGATGTTGTCACTAAGGGAAGCTGAGTGTACTAATTTTGTAATTTCTCTGTTAGGTGAGGTCATCAAGATGTGACCACTTGTTGACTCAAGAGCTGGCCCGGGCAGTTGGAGCCTCCTCACCCTTTCCCCTGTCCTTGAAATGCATGTTCCACTTGCTTTCCCCATTTTCAGAAGCTGCCCTAAGGATACAGCCTTGACATAGAAATGTGATGTTGAAACTACCTAGACAGTATACACGTCTGAACCCGTTAAGGTCTCTATACAAACTTAAGATTTGGCAGGTGGGCGCTGAAAACTACTTGTCTTGAGGCTGCCTAAAACAAGACTCTTAAGTAAATTCCCTTGCTTATTAAAACTGCCACCTAACTCTTTGATCTCAGGGTTGTGAGTTTGAGCCCCACGTTGGGTGTAGAGATTACTTTAAAAGTAAAAACTTGGAGCACCTGGGTGGCTCAGTTAGTTAAGCTTCTGCCTTCACCTCGGGTGATGATCCCAGGATCCTGGGATTGATCCCTATGTTGGGCTCCCTGCTCATCAGGGAGTCTGCTTCTCCCTCTCCCTCTACCCCTCCCCTGCTCATGCTCTCTCTCTCTCTCTCAAATAAATAAAAAATCTTTAAAAAAATAAAAAAGTAAAATCTTTAAAACTGACACCTACCAATCTGAAATGGTTTGCCTCTTTTTTAATTAATTTTTTTAACTTGAATTCAATTAATTAACATATAATGTATTATTTGTTTCAGGGTTACAGGTCTGTGATTCATCAGTCTTATATAATACCCAGTGCTTATTACAACACATACCCTCCCCAATGTCCATCACCCAGTTACCCCATCCCCCACCCCCCTATGGTTTGCCTCTTTTTTCATCTCTCCCTTCCTTTAGAGTACAGGGGCTGGTTTCAGATTACACCCAGGAAGCTCCCAAGGAGGCTCCAAAGCAACACTATTGTGTCTAAAATTATTTCAAAATAAAAAGGGTTTTTAAAAAATTATGATTAACTTGGGATATTGTTCAAACCTTGGCATTTGGTTAATGCCTACTAAACATCTCCACTACTGTGTGATGGTCATCTTAATTTTGAGACACCCAAAACTAAATTCATTATTTCCCCCCAACACTTGTTCCTGCTTTACCCCATTTCAATAAATGACAATTCCATTATTGTAGTTGCTCAAGCTGAAATCCTTAGGGTCATATTTCATTTTTTTCTTTTTCTCATAGCCCACATGTAATCTGCCACAAAATCCTGTCAATTCCATGTTCAGAATATTATAAATAATACAAAAAATAGTTATAATTCATCCACATATCACCACCTTTAATGCTAACACTGACTTCAGGGCTTATCTGCTTCAGCAGCTAGAGTTACCTTAACTAATATGATGGATGATAGATGGATAGATGATCAAAAGATAGAGGATATAGATTGATAGATGACTGATTGATGGATGGTATAGATGGATTGATAGATGATAGATAGATAGATGATAGATAGATGATAGATAATCCTTGTGGTACTTGTGGTATATGTGTTTCTAGACTAGATATCAAGAGGGGAAGTGCTAGGTCACTGGGTATGCTGATTTTTACTTTTAAAATACATCTAATTATCCTCCAAAGTGGTTGTTACCATTTACACCCACTCCTTTTTGTGTAATAAAATATCAGTTTTCCCACAAACCTAACATTGAATTTTAAAAATATTTGCCATCCTGGGGCACCTGGCTGGCTCAGTCAATGGAGCATGCAACTCTTGCTCTTGGGGTCATGAATTCAAGCCCCATGTTCGATGTAGAGCTTACTTTAAAGAAAAACCAAACATATATTTTATTTATTTAAGATTTTATTTATTTGAGAGAGAGAGAGAGCGTGAGAGAGAGAGATCACAAGCAGGGGAGAGGAGCAGAGGGAGAAGCAGACTCCCTGCTGAGCAGGGAGCCCAATGTGGGACTCCATCTCAGGACCCTGGGATCATGACCTGAGCTGAAGGCAGACACTTAACCGACTAAGCCACCCAGGCACCCCAATAAATAAATATTTTTAAAATAAAAATATTTGCCATCCTGATGGGAGTAAAATAATGTCTCAGTATTATTTTAATATACTTTTCCCTGACTATTCCTGAGAAATTATGTTTTTTCATTCATCTAATTTCAGGTCTAATTTTATATCTCAACATGTGAAATCTTTTTCTTTTCTGTTATTTTTAACATATCCAACTGGTTATACCAGGTAATAGAAAAACCATTTGTATTTTTATATAATCTACTTTACTAATGAAATTTATGAACTTTAATATTGTTTCAGTTGATTCTTAGACATACAAAATCTTGTCTTGATCTCTTTACCTATTCTTCTGAAATAAGTTTCTCTCATTTCTGTAAAATATCTTAAAGTTCTGCTCATATCTTTTTAAGGTTAAACATCAACATTAATGTTAAAATGGAATTTTAAAAAATTTATTACGATTTGCTCATCTTTTAAAAATAACAATAAACCATTACATGTAAACATAAATAACATTTTTATTTTGAAAATATAAGAATATTTGCCAAACCAGAAAATTTAGAGAGAAGAGTGGCATTATTTGACATTTTTGCATAACTTTAATGTCTGCTTAACAGATAAACAGCTGGCCTCACATATCTGCTTCTACAATTAATCTGTTGTGATTTGTTTTAATTGAAGTATATGAAGAAATTCAGCTTCACAAAGACACATAGATGGAAAAGAGAAGAGCATTTTTACAGCCTTTTCAGATAATTGTGGACAGTCTTCTTTGATACTGAACCAAAATTAATAAGTGGTCATTTCTTAAAGATTAGTTACAATGTGGAATCTAAAACCGTATCAACAAATTTGTCATGTTCTGTCACAAACAAAAATAGAGAATTTATTTTTTTTAAATGTTTTATTTATTTATTCATGAGAGTCAGAGAGAGAGACAGAGAGAGGCGGCGGCAGAGGGAGAAGCAGGCTCCCCGCCTAGCAGGGAGCCCGATGCGGGACTCCATCCCAGGACCCTGGGATCGTGACCTGAGCCAAAGGCAGACGCTTAACCATCTGAGCCACCCAGGCGCTCCGAGAATTTAAATGTGAAACTGAACTTCAAAAAATGAAGAAGACACTGAAGCCACACACATTTATAATCATTTGTTTGGGGAAGGATTTCTTAAACAAGACACAAAAACTCACACCATAAAGGAAAAGACTAATAAATTTGACTAAAATTCAGAATCTCTGCCATCGAGACACCATAAAGAGAGGGACATTTACAAACAGAAGTAAAAATTGGTATCAAAGTTATCACACCCAGCAAAAACATGTACAGGTAATTCCCAAGGGGAAATTTAAAATAGCCAATATTATAAAAAGATGCCCATTCTCAATAGTAATCAGCAAAACATGAATTAAAATAATGAGATACCATTTCCTAACTACTCAAAAATATAAAATACAAGAAAAAACATAAAACACAAAACAAATTTTAGCATACAGATTCTATAGCCAGCGAGTTCAGTTTTAGAGTAATTTAATATATATGAGCAAGGGAGATGTGCAAGAATGTTTATGGCAGCATTATTCATAATGGATAAAAGCTGCAAACAACCTAAGGAGGTCCATCTACTCTAGACTGGATAAATAAGCTGTGGTATATTCATACAAAAGGTCCCTATGCAACAATTAAATAAATTAACTACAACTACATGAGACACACAAACGTCAAAAATGTGTGAGCAAAAGTATGTCACATGAGAATGGATAAACATGCTATTCACTTACATAATGTTTTTCCCTCCTTGATTTTTTTTAGTAACTTTATTTTGAAATAGTTTCAGAATCACAAGAAGTTGCAAAAATAGTACAGAGTTCCCATGTACTCTTCACTCAGCTTCCCCCAATGATAATATCTTAACATAACCATAGTACATTCTCAAACCAGGACACTGGCATTGCTACAATACTATTAATTCATCTATAGACCTCATCTGGATCTTATCTGTTGTTATTTGTACTCTTTTCTTTTATGGGGGGAGATAATATAGTTCTGTGGGTAATATATGAGTGATAAAGTTGACTTTTTATCACTTCTTATCACATATATAGATAGGTTCAGGTAACCATTCTCATAATCAGGATACAAAATGATTCCATCTCTACAAAGAAACCTTCATGTTATCCTTCCCCCAACCCTTGGCAATATGTTGTCATGCAAGAAATTAATAAATTTAAGAATCACAATAGTTAATTTCATCTTGAGAATAATCATGAAGATCCCACACATAAGACTTCTGAGGTAGAGCAATCTTCTATCTCTTGGCTTGGTTGAGGGGTACAAGTTTATTGATCTTTAACTGTACGTGCATATTTTCATCAAATCTTCTCTATTTCCAATTTTTCAAAGAAAAATACAGAATAGAAATCACAACTATTAAGGTGGTAGAAATCAATCCAAAATATTAGATATCATAATAAAAGACTAGACTGGTTTACAAACTAAAAGATATTCTCAGATTGGATTTTTTTATACAGCTACATCCTATTTACAAGAGACACATCTAAAGCTTAAGTACACAGGTTTAAATGAAAAGAATTGAGAAATACATAACAGATACTAATAAAAAAAAAACTGGCATGACTTTACTAATAATACTAAGTTAATTAGATTAAATAAAGATTAAAAAATCCTTCTCTTTACTATCTCCAATTTTTCTCCTAGTTTGTCCTGAACCCATTTCAATCAGGCTTTTGTGGGCAGTAGGTCACAGAACCAATTCTGACAAGGTCATCAAGGACTTATATTGATATTTTGATATTTATTGTTAAATTCAATCAGGAAAAAGGGGGAAGGGCCAAGGAGGAGTGGGTAGGGAGAGTCTCAAACCTCAGCACAGTCTAGCCAAGTTTGGGCCAGGCCAGTGGAGTGTTCTTGAGCGACAGCCATCACTAGAAGAGCCCTACTACCCAGAGGAATTGGCTTGCACTATTACTCCTGCCATGCTTAGTCATTGCTAGGAGTAGTCTTAGCACAACACCAAAGATAGGTCCTGGGATGGGTAGCAACCAGGGCCATTAGCCAACTAAGCCCCCAGGTAGATACCTAAGGGGCAGGTTCTCATGGCTGCCACACAAATTTCTGATAGCTCCCCCACTATGAAACTACAGTAAGGACTTTGTTTTAAAAGAGTATCTCTTTTCTCATGTAACATGAGTCTAGAAATAAGCAGTTCAGGGCTGCTGTAGTCACTCAAGAAACCCCCTGGGGAGCAAGGAGCCCTATGTTCTGGCTGCACCATCTCTACCTGTGGCTTCTGCCTACAGGTTACAAAGTAAGGTCTTCCAACTCCAGGCTCTGTATCCAGGTTCTAGGCAGAAAGGAGGAGGAAGGACCATGAACAAAAAGTGAAAATAACAAGCATGGGACTGTCTCCTTTTCAAGAGCTTTCCCAGAAGCTACACCAGTGACTCTGCCTACCTGCCACGGGCCAGAGCTCTGGGACATGACCACTCCTTCAGAAAAGAACAAGAAAGAGAGCTGGTTGGGTTTTTGTTTTGTTTTTGGTTGGTTTGTTTGTTTTGTTTTTATAGTAAATATTAACAAATTGAGCAAAATCCAAGTTCTGAGAGTAAGAAGAATGAGGAGAATGGATATAGAGGCAGCCAGCAGTGTCTGCTACACCGGGCTAGAGAGAAAGTTCCAACAAATGCCAAAGAATCCATATCCTACAGATCACTGACTCTGACCACAAGGCAGTTAAATGGGAAATGAAAAACAAGGCAACAAAGAACTCCTGGCACTGCATCTTGAAAACATATTCCCGAACAACCCATGAGTCCAAGAAGTCATCAAAATGGAAATGAGACAATATTTACAACCAAGCCATAATAAATACAAATATTACTTATCACAACTTGTTCAAAAATTTAGAGGGCACTTTGAGAGATATGAGTATTCTTGAGTATTTATATTATGAAAGAAAAAAACAAATTAATGAGTTAGGGGTAAGCACAAAGGCAATGCCATGTTCACAACATGGACATAGCCTCTCTCCTTCAGAACAAGTTCTCTTGTGAATAGCAAGTGAAGATCCATACCTGAAGACCTTCCATATTCATTTTACTAAAAGGACTTTCCTCCAGTGTCGTCCTCACATGTTGCATACAAGAATGAGTGCTTGTGAAGGCTTTCACACCTTCTTTTGTGGAAAAAATATATATATATATGACTTTTCTGTGTGGTTCCTGCCCTGATTCTTTTGAGTTGAAAAAGTGACTTTTGCCAAATGGCTCTATTACGTGTCTATTATCCCAGAGCTTCACACATAAGATTTCTTAAAATCATTTTCATAAGTAAATTATGTTCCAAATCCTCAATAAAGGATGTTTGTGGGATGGGAGGGATTTGATTATAGTTTGTGTGCTAGTAACATTATTTTGTTAATGCTAAATTTCATCAGTGTATTAATGATATTTTGATTACAGAGGAAAATGTCTGTGGGAAGGCAATTCTTCATGGGTAGCTCACGTGTGCACATCTTACTCTGTTCTGGACTATGTCTCCAAGGATGTTTATATAACATCCTTAGAGCAGAGGGCAGGTTTTTTGTTGTTCAGTGTAATAAAGATAATGTCTCCCTCTGGGGCAAAGAACGAGCAGGTTTGTTTGCAGCTCCTTAGAAAAGCTTGGGGCTCCAAGCTGTGATACAAACCCACTTCATGTCACCCCTGTGGGACTTGGGAATCAAGTGGAATTGACAGCAATATGAAGCTTGTACTGCCTGCTGTCCTGTAATAAAGTCCTTGGTCTCTGACCCAGAAGTCTGGTGTCTTTGGCCAACATCCATGAAACTGTGGCAGGCTAACTTGTTAACCTATAAGTAGGGGGAAATCTCAGATCTTTGAGTTCCTGACAATGTCCTTGTTCTTAGGATAAATGTTACAGAAGTCTCATGTCTGTAATGGCTCACCCATAAAATAAAATTATACACAAACGAAAAAAGCTGTAACTGTCAAAAAATGTTGACAACTGGTGAATCTAGGTGAAGGAATGGACTTTGGGAGAATTTTCCCAACCAGTATTATAAGGCCACCATATTCTTGAAACAATAACAAAAGGACAACATGAGAAAGAAAAACTGCAGGCCAATCTTACTCAAAGATGCAAAAATCCTAACATATTAGCAAGCCAGGAACAATGATGTGTAACTAATATGTGCTGGCCAAGTTATTCAGGAATGCAAAGTTAATTTCACAGGGAAAAATCAATTAAAGTAATTTACCATACAAACATGTTAGAGATGTTACAGGTATTCATTCACTCATTCATTCAACAAATACTTATTGAGTGCCTACCATGTGTCCTACCATTGTTCTAGGAGTTTTGAAATACATCAGTGAACAAATATTATCATCTCAGGAGATGCTGAACAAACATTTGATAAAATTCAACATCTGTTCATGAGAAAGGATGCCAACATCCTAGGAAAAAGAAAGAAAGTTTCTCATCCTAGTAAAGTTATCTATAAAAATGTTACAGAGAACACCACACTTAAAGATGAAATATGAAAAAAAAAATGCCCTTTAAGATCAGGAAGAAGACAACAGTACCTAGGACTGCTTCTAGTCAGTATGGTTCAAGTCCCAGCCAGAGGGCAACAAAAGGAAAGGTATACAAATTAAAAAGGAGCAGGGGAAATCTGCCTGTATTGGTAGATATGATTATCTACAGAAAACCTCAAAAGATCTACACATCAGTTATTAGAATAAGAATATAGCAAGTGTGCTACTAGCCAAACTCAACATACAAAGAGAATTATAATCTATAAGGACCACAAGATACATATACCTCTAGCCCTTCTCCAGAAACCTTACATCCCACTTTAGTTTGAAGTACCCACAGCCTATGAAAGAAAACCATTCAAGGTCTCACAAAAAGTCCAACAAGACTTTTAAAGAACACAAGGAAGAGAACCAAATTAGGAAGTGTGGCATTGAAACTACTGAGTAAAAGGAGGAAGACTCTGAAAAAGATGACATCTCCAAGCTAAATAAATACCTCACCTGAATCCCAATAAATGAGCTAAAGAGGGTCATACTCTTCAGTCATGCATCTACTCCAAAAATGATTCATCAGTTGAACTCACACATCATTTGAGAAAAGATCATGCTATTGTCCCCTACAAGGAACACCACTATTGCAAAGATGACTTCAAAGCTAAGTATTATGGACATATCCTACCACAATGGAGACTGTAGCTCGATTTATCAAAATGAATGCACAATGGAATCTCCTTTTATAACAGCTTTAGTGAGATATAGTTTACATACCATAAAACTCAACCATTTTAAATGTATAATTCAAATGATTTTTAGTGAACGTAGTTGTGCAACTATAAGCACAAACCAGTTTTAGAAACATTACTATCAACCCAACAAGATCCTTCATGCCTGTTTAATCATGCCTGTTTCCCAACCCCAGCCCAGGCAAACACGAACCTACTATCTGTCTCTATGGCTTTCCCTATTCTGGATATTTCATATAAATGAAATCATACAATATGCGGTCCTTTGTGACTGGTTTCTTTCACTGAGCATAATGTTTCTAAAGTTCATTCATGTTGTAGCATGTATCAGAACTTCATTTCTTTGTATTGCCAAACAGTGCATTGTATGGATAGCTAGATTTTGTTTACTTATTCTCCAGTTGATGGACTTTCAGGGTTTCCTCTTTTGGCTATTATGAAACATGCTATGAACATTTGTGGGCAAGTTTTTGTGTGGACATATCTTTTTCATTCTCTTGGGGGTCAAATGGCAAATTTATTTTAAGAAATCACCAAACTTCTTCAAAATGACCACACATCATTTTACAATCCCACCAGCAATGCATGTTCCCTGAATGTTGGAGGCTGCTTTTTTCTGGTCCTTCTTTTCCCTCAAGACCCATGTTTGTCGGGTGCCTGGGTGGCTCAGTCATTAAGCGTCTGCCTTCGGCTCAGGTCATGATCTCAGGGTCTTGGGATCAAGCCCCGCATCAGGCTCCCTGCTCAGCGGGGAGCCTGCTTCTCCCTCTCCCACTCTCCCCTGCTTGTGTTCCCTCTCTCGCTGTGTCTCTCTCTGTCAAATAAATAAATAAAATCTTTAAAAAAAAAAAAACCCATGTTTGTCAATATAAATGCTTTTTTTAGATACTAAGAAGCCAATGTCCACACTTCATATTTTTAAGAAAATAACATTTTAAATATATATATTTATAAAATGTATAAAACTTTACTGAAAGACATTAGAGAATGACTAAATAAATGAAGATATTGAGTTTAAGGCCTGAAAGATTTAACAACAATTCTACCAGTACTGATCTAATGAAATGCCAATATGATTTTTTGTGGAATTGTGTAAGCTTATTATAAAATACATATGAAGAAATGAAAGGCACAGAAGAGAGAAGCTACTCTTGAAGAACAAGTTGTAGGGATCTGTCTCTCAGATGTTAAAAAATAGTATAAAGTTATTAAAGATGGTGCTATGTTGGTACAGGATTAACAAATGTGATTATAACAGAATGGAAGGCCCAGAAACATAAAAACATGCACACAGAAACTTCAAACGGGGACTGACTTTCAGATTAGAGTTCTAGGAAAACTGGTTATCTACCAGGGAGGAAATTAAATTGGACCCCTCCTGATCCACATATAAAAAAATCAATAATGGAAAACAAAATATTTTAGAAGACATTTCAGAAGGACTTTTTAGAAACACTTTAGAGGACAAGAGAGTAGAACATATTTATGACTGCATGTTATTGCCCCAACACAATCACCCAAAGACTACCAGGACAAAATCTATCGTCTAACAAAGTCAGGTTTACTGGCTCATTGCAACAAGGGAGACCACACACCTAAGGAACCCTGGGTATCCTACCAAACAAAGGAAGACCTATGGCTATCATAAAATCTGGGGGAAGGAGAGAGTTCAGGTGAAATTTAAATGAAGTTGTATTTTGATAGGCTCAAAAAGGAAATCAACATTGTGAGTTAAAATACATCTAACAGAAACAGTATTTAGAATTAAACCAAAATAAAAATACCTTAGGTCGAAACCCATGTAATGTAGCTAAAGGGATATTGAGAGGATATCTATGGCCTTAAATGCTTTTATTCACAAATACGATCTGAAAACTGATGAGTTAGACTTCCATTTTGAGGATAAGACACTGAAGAAAGCAATTCCGTATTTATAACGCTCATAAGGTTTCTCTCCTACCCTGAATTTCTTTGTGCAGGAACTGAAGTCCCCGTGGAAGGCTTTCTCACACTAACGATATTCACAGAGTTGCTCACATGTGAGATCAACTGGGGCTTTCCCATGTGCTTCTAATCCTAGGGCTTCTCTCCACTGTGAGTACTCACATGTTTCTTATGGGATGGGTGACTACTGAAGTTTCCCACAGTAGCTGCACTGGTAAATCTCCCCTGTATGTACCCTCTTGTGAGCAGTCAGGTTAGAGCTCCTATTGAAGGCTTTTCCATGGTTGCTGCAATGGTAAAGCTTCTCCCCATTATGGGTTCTCATGTGTGCCATCAGATGCAATTTCCTGCTAAAGGCTTTGCCACAATCTTCACACAGATAGTCCCTCCCTGGTGTGCACTCTCTTATGCGTGGTCAGGTTCCTGCTCCTGACAAAGCCTTTCCACAGTCATTGCATTTATACAGCTTCTCCCATTGTGTATCCTCTTGAGTATAGCAAGGCTCAAGCTGGATCTGAAGAGTTTCCCACGTTGGTTAAACTCATACGGTTTCTCTCCAATGTGGATTCGCACATGTGTCATAAAGGACGAGTGATGACCCACGAGCTTTCCCACGCTGAAAACATTCACAGGGTTTCTTGCCAGCATGAGATCACACATGGGTCTGAAGGGATGAAGGATAACTAAACACTTTCCCACATTCTTTACATTCATTTCATTTCTCTCCTGTGTAATTTCTCTTGGGCCAAACAAGGTTTGAATTGCTTCTGATTGCTTTTCCACACAAACTGTATTCATGGGGTTTCTCTCTGGGTTGAGTTAGTGCCTGTTGGTTAAGGGATAAGCGATAATTAAAGGCTTTCTCACTTTAATTGCACTCATGGGGAATCCCCCCACCACAGAAAGTCTGCACTAGGGATGCCTGGGTAGCTCAGTCTGTTAAGCATCTGCCTTTGGCTCAGGTCATGATCCCAGAGTCCTGGAATCAAGTCCCACATCGGGCTTCTTGTTCAGTGGGTAGCCTCAGTGGGTAGCTTCTCCCTCTGCCTGCCACTCCCCCTTGTGCTCTCTCTCTCTGACAAATAAATAAAATCTTAAAAAAAGGTCTGCACTGGGGCGCCTGGGTGGCTCAGTCACTAAGCGTCTGCCTTCGGCTCAGGTCATGATCCCAGGGTCCTGGGATCGAGTCCCACATCGGGCTCCCTGCTCAGCAGGAAGCATGCTTCTCCCTCTCCCACTCCCCCTGCTTGTGTTCCTGCTCTCGCTATCTCTCTCTCTGTCAAATAAATAAATAAAGTCTTTAAAAAAAAAAAAAGTCTGCACTATAAAAAGCAAATTCCTACATGAGAAATTACTACCATTTTCAGAGCACATGTACCGCTCCTGCCCTATTTGAGTTCTTCCGAATTTTAAGTAAGGTGAATGCTCTGCCACAAGGTCCCATCATAGTCACGACATTCTAAAGCTGCTTATGTAGATTTTTCTTGATAAATACTTAAAAACTGAATTATATGTCAAAATTCAGTAAGTCATATTAATGGATCTGCTTACTTATGGCAACTCTCCATAAATAAATACTAAAATTGGTTTAGAATGTTCCCCAAATTCATGATACTCAGAGACTCTCTCCTAAGAAACAACTTCTTTTGGGTGAAGGTCACCGGACCCAAGTGTCTCCCCATGATGGTCGTGCTCTTCTTCCATAACACAGCAATCCCAGACTTCTTCTGCAGAGAACCAGCAATGTGCCCTCATGAGCCTTACCATTTTTCTGACAGTAGGTGTTTTTTCCAAACTTTATTCTGCTTTGCAGTGGTGTTTTTGGCTTTAAGTTGAAACTTTTGATCTGAAATTAATGGGGGAGAGGAGGACAAAGATTTAAGTTCTTAGAGAAATAAATGATGAGATAAAGTAATTAAAAACAAAAATGTAGAGCCAGGCCCATGTAGCTTTTATTCATAGACTGACCCTAAACATGAGAAGTCAATGTGACAGTGAAGAATGCCCCAGCAGTTGGACAGACTTTAAGGATTTCAGCAATATGAAGAATTTGAGAGTGACAGAAACAAGGGATGGAAATGCTAAGAAATGTTTTTGTCAAGAATGAAATGGCTGCCAACAGTCTGACAGAGGGCACTATCAAAGTTTGGGGACAGTAGAAAAATGAACAAACTGGTGGGGTCATGTTCCAATAAAACTTTATTTACAAAAGTGGAAATGTTCAGAAAAAAAGGAAGCAGGACAGAGAGAGCTTTCTCTGGGAACAAAAGAAAGTTGGGGAGAAAAGGAAGAAGGAGAGGAAGCGAAGCCAAAGCTTCAAGAGAAAATTCATCCCAAGTGGCCTGAGATGATTTCTCAAACAAGGTAACATCTTAGACGGCACTGTAATAGCAGTGTACGGTGACAGATGGTAGCCACACTCGTGGTGAGCACAGCATAACATAAAAACTTGTTGTGTAACTCCTAAGTTGTACACCTGAAACTAATGTAACACTGTGTGTCAACTATACCTCAATTTTTTAAAAATCATGACATTTTAGAAATTCCCTGAATGGAGTTCCTTTTGCCCGGGGCTCACCTACACTGGTTTCTTAGAGAGTCAGAACTCTCCTTTTCTTGGTCCCCAGCTCCTCCTGCTCTACCTAGGTGAGCAGGTCGGGCTTATGGAAATGACACCTACACAGGGAAAGACACATCAAGGGGGATGTGCAGGGATGAAAAGGCAACTTCCCCTCAGAGTGGGGGCAACACTTTCAGAGGATGGGCATGTGTGACCCCATGAGCAATGAGGTGATGGTACCCAGGACCCACACAAACTACCTCACATCAGGCCCTATAGGGATTGGGGATCCCCAGCCCCAAGCTCAGAGACACACTTGAGGAGCACCAAAGCTTCTAATCATGAAGAAAATAAAGTTGGCATAAAGATGAATCTTCATTCTCAAGGGGAAGATGCTAGACTAGGGATTAGTGACTAGAGCCCGGAGTTAGCCACCTGCTTTTGTAAATACACTTTTATTGGGACACAGCTCTATCTGTTTACATACCATACTACGCCGGGCACTGCATTAGCAGCATTGTGTCGTTGCAACAGAAACTCTGTGGCCCACTATGCAGAAAACATTTCCTCTCTGGCCTTTAAAAGAAAAGTGTGGCCACTCCTGTTCTACACTGTCACTCCTCAAGAGTGAGCCACATCTCCTACTTCACTACTCTTTTCCCAAGACCAAAAACAGTTCCTGGAATGTAACAGATGCTTAAGAAATATTTGCAGCAGGGCGCCTGGGTGGCTCAGTCAGTTGAGCGTCTGCCTTTCACTCAGGTCATGATCCTGAACTCCCAGGATTGAGTCCTACGTCGGGCTCCTTGCTCGGCGGGGAGTCTGCTTCTCCCTCTGCCCCTCACCCCACTCTCGTGCTCTCTCTCTCTCTCAAATAAATAAATAAAATCTTTTAAAAAAATATTTGCAGCAGAAATCTACCAATGAAGAGATGAGGCTGACTGAGGCCAGTTTCCTGTCGTTCTTTAGCATCAGGTCTCTGTACTTAATTTTCTGAGCAGGGTCCAGTGGTGCCCACTCCTCCTGGGAGAAGTCCACCACCACTTCCTCAAAGGTCACTGAATCCTGAAACATCACACACATTCAGGCTCAGCCAAAGCTCATCTCCATCAGTGTCCCAGGAAGGCAGAGTGTGAGGAGGATGGCACCAGAAGACCAAGAAGTGGGAAATTCAGATGCGGGCAGAAAGGGTTCCTCGCTTCATCTCTCTCCACACACACATCCTCAGCAGTCTTGTCTAGCCTCATCGATTTATTAGCTCTTCAACAAGTGGTTGAACTTTTCTCTCTCCAACTAGTCTGTGAACCCATCTGGCCTGGGTCCCCTAGGTGAGTTGCCACACAGCCCTGAGCTCATGGAAGCCTGGGACAAATACTTAGTAAATGAATGAATGATGTCTCCATGAATTCCTGAGACAAAGTCATCTCATAGCCTTTCTTAGTTTTCTGCCACAGCTCTGAAGTGACTACTGAGCTAATATGAACAAGGCACTGAAAAAAAATTCACAAACACTGAGCATTCTCTGGGAAGTCCCTTAGCCACCATTCATTAGAGGCTAAGGGTCCTGAGGAAGTGTGGAGACAAGTCCTGGTCAGGTTGGAAGGCTCCAGGCCACCAGAAGGAGACACAGCCAACCTCAGGGAGGGAGACGTCACATTGGAAAGAGGGGGTTTCTGATTACCTGTAACCAGATTGTCAGCAACCCTGAGCCATCACTTCTGCCTCCACATTCCCTTCCTGGAGACAGGTAGTCTTGAGCAGGCACAGCTAGAGGACAAGAGGGTGGATGTGAGAGGCAGGATATGCTCTAGACTCCAGCCAGCACATGCCTGGAAGCTGCATCACAAGACCCATGACCACACATGAAAACAAAGCAAATGCCGCGTGCACACAGGTTTCCTAAAAGGCCGCGGGAGTCCTGTCTCTCACAGCCAGCAAAGAGCCTTGTCAGCCTTGCTGCCCATGAGGAAGCCTAGCAAACCCCCATGACTGTTAAGGGTACTCAAGTTCAGAGAGGTTTAGCAAGTCAATTGCCCAAGTTTATAAAAAGAATGCAAGGTATCATGTATTATTCCCCAAACATCCCAAACCCAGGCACCAACCCTGATGCAAGCAGATTGGAGGGCTCCTGGGGCTCTACTCCCACCTTGTTCCTAGCCTTTGGAAGCTCTGAAGGAAGAGGGCCTCAGGAAAATGAAAGTGGCCAGGGCGTGATCTAGCTCCAGGCAGGTGCACAACAGGGAAGAAAGCCCATGCAGGTGTGGCTGGAGCTTGGTGTGACCTGGGTGTCTGGAGAGGAAAGTGATGGGAGAGGGTGGCAGATGGGCCAGGAGCCAGGTCAAGATCAGGGCAAACAAGCCTAGATTGAATCTGAATTTACACCTTCTGATTGGTGGCTTCGCAGGAGTTCTGTAAGAGTTTTCCATTCCTATTTGTATTTTTAAAGATCAAAACTGGCAGCTGCTCAAAGGACAGAAAGGGGAAGGCAAGAGTAGAAGCAGGGGTGGGTGGTGAGGGCCAACAGCAGAGTCCAGGTGACAACGGGGACTCCTTGGGAAGGGAGAAGCAGCAGAGATGATTGTATACATTTTGTAGGACACGTCTAAGGATTTGCTAGGGACTTACACTAGGATGAAATGTGGGGAGAGAAGATGTGCACCCAGTGAGAGAACTTAGAGAAACCACAGAATAATCCAGTCTTTACACTGACAGTGTTGAGCTTCACACCCAAACCCTGTGCTCCTAGAAAATTGTGATGGGTAAGAAATCCCCCAGCCCTTTTGTGTTCTGGGAAATGTCTGAATGCAATGAAACACCCTTCCCTATATGACTTAGATATCTAAGACAGGAGGATGACCCCTTGTTGGCCAGGCACAGACTATCCAAATTCCCATTTTTGTCTAATGAATGAGTAGCTGAACTGTTTGTCCCCACTGAACTACCTAGATAAAATACCTTTGAATTTAATTTGACTTCACTGAACTTCGGTGCAGTTTCTCTCCTCCCCCAACCTACCCCTGAGCACTGGGACATAACAACCCTCTACCAGCCCCTCCCTGACAATCAGCTGACCTCCCTGATCAAAAAAATCCTATCACCCCACCCACTCATCCCACTTCCCAGCCTTCTGAACTCCCTCCTATAAAAGAAAAGCTCTTTAGTGCCAGACTTTAGGGTGGGAGTGTTCTGCCTATGGCAATAGTCTCTCCTTACAGTACCAATAAACTGGGTAGGTAGTGGTGCTATCAGCCTGAGAGGGAAAGATTAAGAAGAGGCAAATTTGTTCAAGGTGAGGTTTTACAGGGGGGAAAAAAAAAAAAAAAAATTTATATATATATATATATATATACACACACACACATAGTATAAGATATGAAAATTAATATGTATATATCATATACAATATACTTTATAAATATACACAGCATTTAACCTATTTTACATACAGCATGTTAATGCTGTAACACTAATATTAATTAATACCCCATCAAATTAAACAGGGTATACAGCGACAGAGAGCCCAGGTATGAGGGAGGCAGCTATCCATCTGACCATTGCCTCCCCACATCGTGACACAAGAGGAAGGGGATGAGAGCTGGAGGGTTCAGGAAGGGAAGGGAAATTTCCTCCTGGGGCAGGGACACTCCCACAAGGTATGCTCCCCCTTAGAGAAGTTTGATAGGGCAAAGGGTTTTGGTGGGGGTTGGGGCTTTGGGGAGGATCTTTTTGCAAGAGGCATATCAAGGCCTGTTTTTAAGCTTGTGACAATAATGTGGGCTGGCAGGAATAATTCAAAACATGTTAGACCAGCAGGCTGAGGCAGGGCTTCTAGGGTATATCTTATCGGGGCTCCAAGTTCAGGCCTCCTCAGCGCTGGGTAGAAAAACTGTCTTAGCCACAGATGACAAAGGATGACTAGAGGCCATTGGTAGTTGGGAGTGTCCTAGGGATATTGGAATTTATGTCTACAAAATCTTAAATAACTCCTATCCTTAAACCAGCAACTCACAGGATTATAGCCAAGAGAAATCCCGGAATCCCGGCATCCCGGCATCGATGCAGGGAGAGAAAGAGAGATAGCTTGTCCACTACAAACTGATTATCATAGGTAAAAACTGGAACCAATCAAAATACACATTATAGCATTAATTATCATATATCGTACCATGGGATATGATTATGGTGTTCATTTTTTAAAGATTTTATTTATTTATTTGAGAGAGAAAGAATGCACAAGCAGGCAGAGGGGCAGAGGGAGAAGGAGAAGCAGACTCCTCGCTGAGCAGGGAGCCCGATGTGGGGCTCAATCCCAGGACCCTGAGATCATGACCTGAGTTGAAGGCAACACTTAACCGACTGAGCCACCCAGGTGCCCTGATTATGGTGTTTAAAACAAAAACTGACATAGATCTGAAGGTAAAGTATAAATATATTTATATGACTTACAAAATATATAATATATATGCAGAGAGGCATGTACCTGCCTTAAAAATGACCGTTAGGCAAAGAATTTGAATAGAAATTTCCCCAAAGAAAACATATAGATGGCCAATAAGCACATGACAAGATGTTCAACATCACTCATCATTAGGGAAATGCAAATCAAACCCATAATGAGATGCCACTTCATATCCATTAGGATGGCTATTATCAAAAAAATAAAAATAGAAATCACAAGTGTTGGTGAGGTTTTGAAGAAATTAGAACCCTTGCTCATTGCTGAGGGGATTATGAAACAGTGCAGCCCCTGTAGAGAACAGTATGGTGGTTCCTCAAAAAGCTTAACATAGAATTACCATATGATTCAGCAATTCCATTTCTGAGTATATACCCAAAGAACTGAAAGCAGAAACTTGAACAGATATTTGTAAACTAATGTTCATAGCATGATTCACAATAGCCAAAAGATGGACAACCCAAATACCCATCAAGAGATAGAGAAACAAAATGTACATACATAAGGCTGAATAACATTATAGTTGTGTTTATATATTATATATTATAAAACTATAGCATAAATAAATATAAGTGCATATATTTATATTTTATATTTATATTAAATATAACTATATATTTATATTTTATAATATAAAATATGTTATAGAATATATATAAAATGCAAATATACCAAAAATATAAAATATGCAAAATATGTAAATATATAATGTAAAATATACAAAAATATAACATAATATATAAAATATGTAAACTATAAATATACATAAATATGTGACTATAATAAACATAAACATACATAATGTAAATATAATATTATTCAACCTTAAAAAGGAATGAAATCCTCATACATGCTGTAACATGCATGTATTTTAAAACATTATGCTATGTGAAATAATCTGGACACAAAGGAACAATATTGTAGGATTCAACTTATACAAGGTACTGACAATAGTCCAGTTCATAGAGAAAGAAAGTAGAATAGAGAGTACCAGGGGCTGCGAGTTAGGGTTATGGGGAGTTACTATTTTTTTTTTTTTAAGGTTTTTAAAAATTTATTCATTTGAGGGGCGCCTGGGTGGCTCAGTCGTTAAGCGTCTGCCTTCGGCTCAGGTCATGGTCCCAGGGTCCTGGGATCGAGTCCCACATCGGGCTCCCTGCTCAGCGGGAAGCCTGCTTCTCCCTCTCCCACTCCCTCTGCTTGTGTTCCCTCTCTCGCTGTGTTTCTGTCAAATAAAATCTTAAAAATAAATAAATAAATAAATAAAATAAAAATTTATTCATTTGAGAGAGAGAGAGCGTGAGCAGGGGAGAGAGGCAGAGAAGCAGACTCCCCGCTGAGTCAGGAGCCCCCCCCCCCCCAGTCGGGCTCAATCCCAGGACCCTGGGATCATGACCTGAGCCAAAGGCAGACGCTTAACCATCTGAGCCATCCAGGTGCCCCAGGGAGGTTGTTTTTTTTTTTTAAGATTTATTTATATGAGAGAGAGAGAGAGAGAGCCGTGCGGGCGCATGCATGCACAAGAGAGGGGAGGGACCGAGGGAGAATCTTCAAGCAGACTCCCTGCTAGGGAGCCCACACAGGGCTTGATCTCATGACCCTGAGTACATGACCTGAGCCAAAACCAAGAGTCAGACGCTTAACTGACCAAGCCACCCAGGTGCCCTTGGGGGGTTATTTTTTAATTGGAAGAGTTTCATTTGGGGAAGATGAAAAACTTTTGGAGATGCATGGTGGTAATGGTTGCACAACAATATGAATGTACTTAATGCCAATGAATAGAACCCTCAAAAAAGGTTAAAAGGACAATTTTATGTTATGTACATTTTATCACAATAATTTAAAAAAAGAGGGGTGCCCAGGTGGCTCAGTCAGTTACACGTCTGCCTTCAGCTCAGGTCATGATCCTGGGGTCCTGGGATCAAGCCCCAAGTCGGGCTCCCTGCTCAGCCAGGAGTCTGTTTGTCCATCTCCCTCTACCCCTCTCATGCTTTCTCTCTCTCAAATAAATAAATAAAATCTTAAAAAATAAATAAATAAATGAAAGCAAGGCCACACTGCTATTGGTAACACCAGAGGCCTCTAGAGAAAAGCACGACACTGTATTTCATGTGCACTTGGCAGGGAGAATGTGAAGGGAAACATTAACATTTTTACTCTATAGTTTTCTGAATTAGTTGAATGTTAAACAAGAAAAACAACACACCCATGCATCACTTGTGTAATCAAGAAAAATTAAACAGTCATGTACAAACAGAAATAATGCACGTAGCTGAATCATCACCTCTGCACACAGCTAATCTCACTGATCCAAGTGACTTTTACCTCACCTCCACACACACCAAATGCCTTCCATTTGGAACCCTGCCAACAGCATACTCTAGACCCACTCATTACTGACTACAGATTCATATTTCATCTATTTCCAATCTTTCTTTCCAGCCAAGGGAAGAGCTTTTTAATTTTTTTTCAAAGATTCATCTATTTGAGAGAGACAAAGGGAGAGGGAGAGAGAGAATTTCAAGTAGACTCCCCACTGAGCATGGAACCCAACACAGGGCTTGATCTCACAACCCTGAGCTGAAATTAAGAGTCGGATGCTCGGGGTGCCTGGGTGGCTCAGTCGTTAAGCGTCTGCCTTCGGCTCAGGTCATGATCCCGGGGTCCTGGGATCAAGTCCAGCATCGGGCTCCCTGCTCAGTGGGGAGCCTGCTTCTCTCTCCCGCTCCCCCTGCTTGTGTTCCCTCTCTCGCTGTGTCTCTCTCTGTCAAATAAATAAATAAAATCTTAAAAAAAAAAAAAAGAGTCAGATGCTCAACCGACAGAGCCACCCAGGTGCCCCGGGAAGAGCTTTTTAAATCAAATATCTACAGCCTTATGAAATACATCCACATAATCTTACATTCTTTAGATGGTACAAAGCATACATCATTGTGCATTACAAAGGCAACATCATTGTGGTATATATATACAATGGAATATTATGCAGCCATCAAAAGGAATGAGATCTTGCCATTTGCAACGACGTGGATGGAACTGGAGGGTATTATGCTGAGCAAAATAAGTCAAACAGAGAAAGACATGTATCATATGACCTCACTGATATGAGGAATTCTTAATCTCAGGAAACAAACTGAGGGTTGCTGGAGTGGGGGGTGGGGTGGGAGGGATGGGGTGACTGGGTGATGGACACTGGGGAGGGTATGTGCTCTGGTAAGCGCTGTGAATTGTGCAAGACTGTTGAATCTCAGATCTGTACCTCTGAAACAAATAATGCAATATATGTTAAGAAAGAAAAAAAAAAAAAAGAAGAAGATAGCAGGAGGGGAAGAATGAAGGGGGGGAAATCGGAGGGGGAGAAGAACCATGAGAGACGATGGACTCTGAAAAACAAACTGAGGGTTCTAGAGGGGAGGGGGGTGGGAGGATGGGTTAGCCTGGTGATGGGTATTGAGGAGGGCACGTTCTGCATGGAGCACTGGGTGTTATGCACAAACAATGAATCATGGAACACTACATCTAAAACTAATGATGTAATGTATGGTGATTAACATAACAATAAAAAAATAAATATACTATCTTACCAAGGAAAAAAAAAAAAACAAAGGCAACATCATTGTAAATGGCAGAGAATGTGCCCAAATTGTGGCTTTTATCACCTCCTGCCTGGAAGATTCCCATGTTTTACAGACTGATTCCTTTGCTCTCTTGTATCTCTATGCCTAATAGTTAATAATGTTCCATGAGGTCAACAGAATTCTACGAGGGAGGAAAAAAGCCTACAAATCTGATTGTGCCCCTTCCCAGCTTAAGAACTTCTAGAATGCCTCCTTTGGATACAGCACACAGTCCAAATTCCAATCTCAGCAGATGAGACCCTCCCACCTCTGGCCTTTCACACACCTGCCTTGCCCTCCCCTGGTGGGAATGCTTGCTGAATGAGAACCAGGAGGATAACCAGGGTTCTTCTGGCCTTAGTGCTGGGTTACCGGGAAAAAAACTCTTCTGAGAGCTTGCAAACGTTAACTCCACTCTCCCATGAGTATTGGTCCAAATCACAACACCTCTGTGGTCCAAACACCTCAGGCAAGAAACTAACATAAGCACAAGCACACAATTTCTGGAAAAACTCAGTTTCCACCAGGCCATAGAAGAGACCCAGTCATGGGATTCTCAGAAACCGAACACTGACAGTAAAAAAACAACTTAAGTCAAGGAGCCACTGAATAATAATAGTTACAAGAAAGGAAAATAAGGAGCCCAACTCATTCATGAGCATAAGTGCAAACAGCAGAAAGAAGGTATTAACACACTGAATGTACTAGTGAGCAGGAGAATCTACCACAACCATGTGGGGATCCAAGTTAGGTTTAGGATCTTTATGAAAACACTTATAAGAATTCACTACATGTGTAGACTGGAGAAAAATCATATAATCACCTGAGTACATTCAGTAAAAGCATTCGATAAAATCACTATTCCATGGCTTTGAAAAAAAAAAGTTAAATAAGAAGGAAACATCTTCACCAGAAAACAGTTTTTTAAAAAACCTACGCCTTCCAGAATGTGGTAATTAGACTGAGGTTATAAAAGAGAATGTCTGTTTTTAGGAGACATATGAACACTGAGGTCTTTAGAAGTAAAGGATTATGATTTCTGCAACTGACTCTCAAATGATCCAGCAAAAACAGTAATTATTATATGTACAGAGATACAAGAAATGTGGCAAAATATTAACAAATGCTGAATCTAGACAAAGAGCAAATGGGATTTCATTGTACTGTTTTGGTAACGTTTTCTCCTATAAGCTTCAGTGGTTTCCAAACAAAAAGTTTTATCTTAAAATAAGGAACTATAGCTTACTGGTGAAAAGTTGAAAAATTCCGGCTCTTAATCTGAGGAAAGACAAGGATGGCAGCTGTCACCACTTTATGTGGTGATGGTACTGGAGGTCCCACCAGGGCGATAAAGCTAAAAAAAATGAAAAGTTTGAGGAAATGAAAAGTTTGAGGATTGGAAAGGTATAAACACAACTGTCATTATTCGTAGATGACAGCTGTGCATATAAAAAAAAAATCCCAAAGCATCCAGCCTCCCTCTCCTAACACTCTCCCTACCCAGTCTGGTCAGGCCTCTCTTTCCTAGGTTCACCCAACACACCAGGCTCCCCTGCTCCTGGGATTCTGCACTTGAAGCTTCTTCCACCTCTCAAACACTCTCCCTCCACAAGCCTCTGCCTAATCAGTCCTACTTATCCTTCAGTTCTCATAGATCAGTTCTTCCTAATAGGTCTTCCCTGTCTGTCCATGTTAAGCTCTCCTGTTTGGCACAGGACACCCTCCCCCCATCAATTTTATATCTGTTTCTGATCTAAATAGCCCACTCTCTGGGGACAGCACTGTGCCTCTTTTGATTGCCCAGGCCAGACTCATAGCCAGTACCTAATGAGCTTCTGCTGTGGGCCCTGGAAAATGTTCATTTACAGCTAGACTGAGAAAGTGCACCTCCAAAAGAAACGCCAACACAGGGGCGCCTGCGTGGCTCAGTCAGTTAAGCGTCTGCCTTTGGCTCAGGTCATGATCCCCGCGTCCTGGGATGGGCCCCTTGTTGGGCTCCCTGCTCAGCAAGGAGCCTGCTTCTCCCTCTCCCTCTGCTGCTCTCCCTGCTCATTCTCTCTCTCTCTCTCTCTCTCAAATAAATAAAATCTTTTTAAAAGGGGCGGGGGGGATGCTTGCGTGGCTTAGTCGATTAAGCGTCTGCCTTCAGTTCAGGTCATGGTCCCAGGGTCCGTGGTGGGATCGAGTCCCACATTGGGCTCCTCGCTCAGTGGGGAGCCTGCTTCTCCCTCTCCTGCTGCCCCCGCTTGCGTTCCCTCTCTCGCTGTGTCTCTCTCTGTCAAATAAATAATAAAATCGGAAGGAAGGGAGGAAGGCAGGCAGGCAATACAAACGTTAACACATTAACTTAAATGCCTGTCACAATATAAACCACCAGTGTTATTTCTGAAGCTTTTAAGAAAAATTCTTAAAAGGCAAATGCGAGAAACATTATTTTTAGAAACAAGTAGCCTGTGTTGCTGAACTTCCTCCAGAATTTATTTTTCTTCCGACTTCCCATATGTGACTTTTTAACCTCACAAGAAAAAAAAAATCCATTTGGTCAAAACACATCTCTTTTAAAATTGGTAAATTCTAGGGCGCCTGGGTGGCTCAGTTGGTTAAGCGACTGCCTTCGGCTCAGGTCATGATCCTGGAGTCCCTGGATCGAGTCCCGCATCGGGCTCCCTGCTCGGCAGGGAGCCTGCTTCTCCCTCTGACCCTCCCCCATCTCATGTGCTCTCTCTCTCATTCTCTCTGTCTCAAATAAATAAATAAGATCTTTAAAAATAAAAAAAAAAATAAAAATAAAATTGGTAAATTCTCATTTCCGCTACTGGTATTAGGAAAGCTGCTTCCTCCTTTTTCCTGGAAATCCCTATGTTTTAAAGACACACAATTTCAGGTATTTCACTTATGCTTTAGACTTCTATTAGGCTTCAGCCGCAAGTATATGCCACCAAAAGCCGTTTTAATAATATCGAGAGTAAGCGATCCCCATGTTTTAAAGCTCTGCGGCGACGGCAGGCTCCGGAGGAGGGGCCGCCGACTTGGGAAGTGCGGAGCTGAATAATCTTTCTTCAATCCTAAGGCTTGTTGTTTACATTTTCACCTGCTCTATTTCATTCTCTTTTCTTGATTACACTTATTTATTGGCACTCGCGCTAGAATCCTGAGGAAGCATTTTCCCAAATGAATTTATCAAATTAACCGAAAAAAAGTTTTAAGATATTCTCACCTCAACAATTTCTCACAAAAGCAAGCCGCAAGTAAAATGCTCTTGTGTTACGAAGGCAGAAAGGGACTTCCTTGATATAAATTTCACCAAGGCCTCTTACCCCCGAAACCAACGGCATCCCCAGTTCAGAAAAACCGAAGGACCCGGAGAGGCGACCAACGGCCGTCGATCTCCTGGCCCGCGAGACCGAGACCCCGCCCCCGCTGAGACCACGCCCCTAAGGCCCCGCCCATAGCCCGTTGGGCCCGTCTAAGACCCCGCCCCCAAGAGCCCCACCCCCGATAAGGCCCCGCCCCCAGAGCTCCGTTTATCCACCCTCACTGAGACCTCGCCTTCCGAGGGCCCCGCCCCCACAGAGATCCCGCCCCCGACCCCGTTTGCCCACCCTCACCGAAACCCCGCCTTCCCAGAGTCCCGCCCCCTCACCGAGGCCCTTCTCCCAGCTCCCTCCCGGACCTTGCACCTGTAGCCACGCTTCTGTGCTGGAAGCAAATAACGAGAAAAACCGTGGTGCCGTTAGAGGGAAGATGGCGGCCGTTCGGGGGAGGCGCACCCCACTGCCGGTCTCGGGGCTTGGAAAGTAGAAGGCTCCCGCGGGGCCTAGGAGCGCAGAGGCAGCGGGAGGGGCGGTGGCCGCGTCCTCTGGCCTCCGCAGAGAAGTCCTAACGTTGGCCCAAGGCACTGCAGCTGGGCCCACGCCCCGCCGGCTCCACTCCAGGGACCCTGGGCAGGAGCCAGGCGGAAGGACCGGGGTGGGGGCGGGACCAGAACGGCCCGGAGTCTGTTGGGCGGAGCTTCGTGCCCACCCACCCCTGACCCGCCAGTCAGCTCCCTCTCAAAAAAATGCTGTTCTCTGAGTTCTTGCAGGGGCTTCAAGGATGTACTACGCTTGGAGGTGCTTTGTTATGCAGCAGTAGATACCTGATACATCCTTCCTCACTATTCTTAAAAAACTTTCTTGCCCCTTCTCAGTTTTTCAGTATTATCTTGTTAATCTTGGGACTGTTGACTTTATTTTTTTAAACCTTTCTGTTTTTATATGACAAATAGTAAAGGACATTTAGTCTTTCCTTAGGTATGAACATGTTTAGATCTTTTATTTATTTCGATTGCTGGTTTTAGTTTTATGTGGTTACCATCATTTCCCTTAATAATGCTTTTCCTTTCATTCATTCATTAACTTGAGTCATACCCTCACAGAACTTTTGTTTCTATTGGGGAGGAGGACAGTTGGTAGAACTAACATACAAGAAAACATGCCATGTCAATACCACATTGGAATATTTCTAGTATATCTACAAACTGAAACCTGTAGAGAGTCATTCAATCATTTCTTTTTAAACCATTCTTTAAAAAATAAGAAATACAATTTAAAAAGTGTTGACCTTAAAAATAAGTTATTTTACCAGCAAAAATAGGTTTCTTGAGGAATAGCCAAGAATTACAATTTGGGACAAGCAAACTATGGCAAAACCATAGGCTAGTCCAACAAAGGAGAGGAATGTTATTCATGGAAAACAAGAAATAAGTTGGGAGGAGTTGTTTTGAATGAAAGTCAACTGGACAAAAGTAAGAGTTGAGAGTAATGAGGAGTTTCTCATTGACTAGATTGCTTGGGTAGTCCATTTCTTGTAGGAGATGCTATGTACATCTTCTCCTGTTGGGGGACTATAATTGACAGTTCTTCCTATGGTTAACATGAAGTGGTACAGCATGAGACCTACCCCTTCTGGCCTCCTGACTCCATTTTAGTGAGGTTTCCCTTTCTAATTTTCACAACAGGAAGCAAATTTATAGTTTAAATTTTATTTTTAAAGATTTTATTTATTGTTAAAGATTTTATTTTTATTTACTTTTTTAGAGAGGGAGAGACAGAATCTTAAGCAGGCTCTATGCCCAGTGCAGAGCCCAACCTGGGCTCAATTTTATAACCCTGAGATCATGACCTGAGTCAAAACCAAGAGTTGAACACAACCAACTGAGCCAGCCAGGCACCCCTAGAGATTCTATTTTTAAATAATCTCTACACCCAACCTGGGGCTCGAATTTACAACCCCAAGGTCAAGAGTCGCACACTCCACTGACTGAGCCGGCCAGGTGCCCCAAGATTTTATTTTTAAGTTCTCTCTATCCCTGCAAGCAGGAAGCCCAATGAGGGCTTGATCCCAGGACCCTGGGATCATGACCTGAGCTGAAGTGCAGATGCTTAACCGACTGAGCCATCCAGGTGCCCCTGTTTTTGTTTTGTTTTGGTTTTTTGTGGTTTTTTGTTTTGTTTTTTAAGTAGGCTCCATGCCCAGCGTGGAGCCCAACACAGGGCTTGAACTCATGACCCTGAGATCAAGACCTGAGCTGGTATCAAGGGTCAGGCGCTTAACTGACTGAGCTACCCAGGTGCCCCCCAGTGGAGACCACTCTTTAAGGGAGCCCTGGGTTAAATCACATAGGAGGTCAGCACACACAGCTAAGTGTAGCCCTTCCTAATACCCCAAGATGAAAGTCAGTGACTGTGTAGCCATTCCAGATTCATCCATGGAGCACCAACCATTGTACCTGGCACCATGCTGAGAACTCCTTTCTTATGCATAAGTAGCTAGAACCAGGCTTCCCTCATTGGCCCCCTTCAGAGTTCAACATGATGCCAGGACTTGTCTAAGTGTCACAGCAAAGCAAAGGTCTGATTTTGTGTGAGATCCCCCTGAGATGTCTGGATCTGGCAGTGACCGTTGTGCGTGTGGTGTGATATGTGTATGACGTGTGTGTAGTGTGGGGGTGGGTGGGTGGTGTGTATGTGGTGTGTGTGTCTGGTGTGGTGCAGGGATGATGACATGGTGTGGTAGCGTAAGTGTGCAAATATGTGTATCTTTGGTGTGTGTGCCAAAGCATAGTGGTGTATATGTGTGTGTGTGTGTTGGTGTGTACATACAGTACAGTGTGTATGTGGTGTGTATGTGTATGGATATGTGTGTGCCGCTGTACATACACACTCGTGCTTACTCCACCTGGACCAGTCCTGTTTCTCCACTCCATGGCCGGGCTGCCTCCTTGTCCTACCTGTGCTCTGAATCTCTCTTCTGCTCCCCCCTATAGTTTAAATTTTAAACAACTTTTAAAATGAGACCCCCACACACAACCCATGTACGCTTTCTCAATCACAAATTCCTGGCTCCCCACTTAAAAGGGAGCAATATCCTGGGTTTTATGGTTACCACTTCTTTGCCTTTCTTTATACTTGTACCACCTAAGTATTCATTCCTGATTACTAGTTTAATTTTGCATGTTTTTGACTTGAAATGAAATCATACAGGATTTTAAAAATGTTTTGTGAGATTCGTGCTTATTATTACGTATACTTTTGTTCACTTAGTTTGGGGCTATTCCAAATAATGCTTATCTGCATATTCTTGTACTAGTACATATTTCTTGGTGCCCATGTGCAAGCATTCCTGTTGTATACATTCCAAAGAGTGGAATTACAGAGTCCTTGGGTGTACATATCACCCAACATAATAGGTCTGTTTTCCAAATGGATTATATTAGTTTTCCATGCTCTTTAACAAATTACATAAACTTTGTGGCTTACAACACACATTATCTCAGTTTCTATGATTTAGCTGGGTTCTCTGTTTTAGGGTTTCACAAGGCTGAGTTCATGTTATCCAGGGCTGGGTCTTCATCGGAGACTCAACTGGGGAATAAGGGTCTACTTCTAAACTCCATTAGGTTTGGCAACTTAATTGACAAACTTAATTTCCTTTGGCTGTACTATTTGATGAGCACAAAGGCAAGAGAAATGTAGCTAAAATTAAGTCTCCTTACAACTTGCAGCCCACTGATAAATCCCCAAGATACGTAGAATGTGACATTCCTCAAGGAACTCATGGCTACTTTACTGTTGATGTTTCATTGAAGACTAAAAGCAACCTTATCTTAATAGCTAGCCCTCCAAGGTCCTGGAGACCTTGCTTTTAACATGCACAAATTCCTTAGAGACTTACATTATCCCTAACCCCCACTAACTAAAAAGTATATAATCAGTTACTCCTCACAATCCTAGTGTGGCTCTTTCTGACCATAGGTCCCCGTGCTATAATAAAAGCACCTTTTTGCACCAAAAATGTCTCAAGAATTCTTCCTCTTTTTTTAAGATTTTATTTATTTATTTGAGAGAGAGCGAGAGAACACAGAGGGAGAGTGAGAGGAAGTAGCAGACTCCCTGCTGAGCAGAGAGCTTGATGCTGGGCTCAATCCCAGGACCCCAAGATCATTACCTTAGCCGAAGGCAGATGCTTACCCGACTGAGCCACCCAGGCGCCCCTCAAGAATTTTCTTAATCATTAGCTCACTGGCCCCACATCACTATTCATGAAAGCTTGCTGCTTCAATGCCAGAGAGAGGAAGACTCTAGAAACTACAGGCTGCTGGCAAGTTTTATATAATGCAGAAGAATTACAGGAGTGGCATCCAATCACCTCTGCCATATTCTGTTGGTTAGAAAGAAATATGATTGTGCAAATTTATATTCCCACACAGTGTATGAGCATTACTGTTCTGCATCCTTATCCATACTTGGTATTGTCAGCCTGTAATTTTTTTTTCAAGATTTTATTTATTTATTTGTCCGAGAGAGAGAGAAAGAGCACAAGCAGGGGGAGTGACAGGCAGAGGGAGAAGCAGGCTCCCCACTGAGCAAGGAGCCCGATGAGGGACTGGATCCCAGGACCCTGGGATCATGACCTGAGCTGATGGCAGACACTTAACCGACGGAGACACCCAGGCATTCCAGCCTGTAATTTTCAACACTCTATCAGGTGTGTACTAGCATCTCTGGATGGTTTTATTCCCATTTCTTGATCACTGAAACCGAGCATCTTTTCATATGTTTATTGTTTGGAAACCTTTTTTTGTGAACTGCCTACTCAAGGCTCTTGCCCATTTTTCTTCTGGAACTTCTGTTGTTTTCTTATGATAATGTAGAAGTTTTTCATTTATTCCGGACAGCAGTGCTTTTCAAATACATATGTTACATATATCTTATCCCTCATTATACCTTATTTTCCCTTTCTTAATTGTGCCTTTTTTTCCTGAAGATTTTTATTTATTTATTTGACAGAGAGAGCGAGCGAGAGAGGGAACACAAGCAGGGGGAGTGGGAGAGGGAGAAGCAGGCTTCCCGCTGAGCAGGGAGCCTGATGCAGGGCTCAATCCCAGGACCGCAGGATCATGACCTGAGCCGAAGGCAGAGGCCTAACGACTGAGCCACCTAGGCGCCCCTTAATGATGCCTTTTTAAAAAGATCTATTTATTTGAGAGAGAGAGAGAGTGGTGGGGATGAGCTGAGGGAAAGGGAGAGGGAGAATCTCAAGCAGACTCCAGGCTGAGCATGAAGCCTGACACAGGGCTCGATCTCAGGACCCTGAAATCATGGTCTGAGCAGAAATCAAGAGTTGGATGCTTAACCGAATGAGCCACCCAGGCGCCCCATGGTGTCTTTTTGATAGAGTTCTTTAGTGTATTCCAGTGGGTCTATCTTTAATGTTGTGGTTACTGTTATTTCTATAACAGTTATAGAAATATTATATTTTATCTATAAATTGCCTATTTCCATGCCAATTCTCTATTGAATTGCTTGCCTTTTCGTCACTGATACATAGGAGTAAGTTGCCTATCACATATGCCTTCTCCTGGTTTGCTTCCTATCTTTCAATTCTGTATTAAATTTTGATGTAGTCAGATATTTTTTGTATTTACATCTTTTTTTTGAGGTAGAGGGAGAGAGAGCGTGCATGCCAGAGGAGGAAGGGTGGAGGGAGAGGGAGAATCTTAAGCAGGCTCCATGCCCAGCGCAGAGCCAACAGCGGGCTCAATCTCACAACCCTGGGATCATGATCTAAGCCAAATCAGGAGTCAATGGCTTAACTGACTGGGCCACCCAGGCACCCCTCCTTTTGTATTTACATCTTTTTTTTTTTTTAAGATTTTATTTATTTATTTGAGAGTGAGAGAATGAGAGAGAGCATGAGAGATGGGAGGGTCAGAGGGAGAAGCAGACTCCCTGCTGAGCAGGGAGCCCCATGCGGGACTTGATCCTGGGACTCCAGGATCATGACCGGAGCTGAAGGCAGTCGCTTGACCAACTGAGCCACCCAGGTGCCCTACATCTTTTTTTTTTTTTTTAAGATTTAGTTATCTGACAGAGAGAGAGTGAGCACAAGCAGAGGGGAGGGTCAGAGGGAGAGGGAGATGAAGGCTCCCTGCCGAGCAGGGAGCCCATGCAGGGCTCAATCCCAGGACCCTGGGATCATGACCTGAGCCAAAGGCATACACTTAACCGACTGGGCCACCCAGGCGCTCCTGTATTTACATCTTAAACAGGATTTCCATAAACAACATACCCTCCGAGTGTATGAGCTTTCCCCCTAACATTTTAATATCCAAATTTTCAAATATATAGACAGCAAATTTGTAAGAATTTTATAGTTAAACCTTATAAGCACCACCTAGATTCTACCATTAGCGTTTTCCTATAATTGCAATATCACATATTTATCTATCCTTCCATCTACCCATCAATCTTTTTTACGTTTTTCAAAGTAACTTGTGACATCAGTACACATTTTCCCATATTTTTCAGCATGTATATCATCCACTACAGTTTAATATTTGCATACAATATTTTCTTTTGAGGAAAAATCTACATAAGGTGAAATTAACTCTAAAGTGTGCATTAGTTGAGTGTTGATAAATACATCTATGTAATCCAAATCTCTATCAAGATATAATTATCCTCACTCGCAGAAGTTCATGTCCCTTTCCTAGTCAGTTCCCACCCAAAACTTCTGCCCAACCACAGTTAAGTTTTGCACTACAGATTACTTTTTGTTTTTCTCAGAACTCCATCTAAACAGAATCATAGAATATATACACTTGGGCAAGGCTTCCTTCACACAGCATGTTTAAGATCATCCATGCTCATGTCCTTTTAAAAGCTCTCATTTGAAACATAAAAGCACGTTCCTGTCCCCCTATACTTTTGGGTTCTAACATCAGGCAAGTGCTCGGGAGAAGGGGGCGAAGGAGCAACAGATGAGAACACTGAGGTCCAGAATCATCTGGGCACAGTACTCCCAATACAACCGAGCCACCCGCACCCCCGCAGGTCGGGAAAAGCCGTGGACCTGCAAGACTCTCGGAAAACGCGCCGCAGGGACCGGACCGAACCTGCCCTTTGGCCCCGGATCCTTCCCGCCAGACCTAACCCGCCGGCGACACCAGAACTGGGCGCGCCGGGAGCCGCAGAGGCGACACAGCCACCTGCAGAAGTCCAGCTGACCGACAATTCCGCTTCCGGTTTTGTGAGCAGAAAAGGGGCGGGGCCCCAGAGCTTAGGCGGGGCGGAGTGGGAGGAGGGAGGAGCCCGAAGAAGCCCGCTTGGAAGGCTGGGTGCTGAATGGGCCCAGCCAAGGACCAGTACCAGGACGAGCGGGCGGAGCTAGAGGCGGGAACGGCCCCTGGGGGCGTGGCCTAGCTGGAGACACGGCCTGGGGGCGTGGCGAGGGGGGGCGAAGACCAATCCTAGAAGGCGGGGCTAACAGTAAGCATGAGGGCATCGTGGGCAGGGCTAGGTGGTTCCCAGGCTCGGGGGCGGAGCCCGGTAGGGAACTGGTGTGAGGGCAGTGCTGGGGCGGAGCCTCACTACCAGTTGGCGGTCCTCAGGATGCCTAATAAAAGCTTTTTTTGCTCCTTCTCTCTGCCCTTCCGAGACCCTATGTAACAGAACACCAGGTGTACAAAGGTACCTGTCAGTCCACAAAGTGGATCACACCTCCATTCATCCTGTTTCTTCCTTAGGCCCTTCAAGTATTAAATTTTCTTCTTCAATGGGTCGTATCTTTCAGTTTGATTTACTCCTAGACACTATATGTACATACATTTAATTTTTTTAAAGATTTTATTTATTTATTTGTCAGAGAGAGAGCACAAGCAGGGAGGAGGGTCAGAGGAAGAGGGATAAGCAAGCTCCCCGCGGAGCAGGGAGCCCAATGCGGTACTCAATCCCAGGACCCTGGGATCATGACCTGAGCCGAAGGCAGACGTTTAAACGACTGAGCGTCCCCATATATTTAATTTTTTGTTTCATTTCCCATTTGATTGTTACTAGGGAGTTCTGAGAGATGAGGGACATGCTCTGATTTAAATCACAGATGTAAACTGGAGTGCCCAGCCAATACAGTAGCTGCCAAAAAAATACACTTTCCTTTCATTTTCCCTATTTATGAAGGGTGAAGAAGTATACAAATATTAGCAACTTATAATTCCTCTACTGTGAGAGTAAAATCACCTACATGACAAATTCGGTGACGTGCTGCCATCTTCTGGGGATTAAGGGTATTACATACACTCTGTCTCAAGCATCTGCTCTTGAAAGCAACCACAAAACTGTACTTCCCTATTGGAAAGTTATGTGAAAATGAATAAAAGGAAACCTCATTTAGAATGGAGTCGGGAGACCATCAGGGAGAGCTTTCATGTCCAGCACTAGTTATCAATTGCAGACCCAACGGAAGAAAGGGACGAAGGAGATACTAATTTGCTATCCCTGCAGGAGGCAGGAAGATTTCTTCCTCCCCCAGCAACAGCTCAGCCAATGAGAAACCACTATACTTCAAACTCCCAGTTTATTCCAATGGACTTTTAGTTTATAACAGCTCCTCCCTATTCCCCCTTTCTCCTCTATAAAAAAAAAAAAAAAGCTATGCTCCTTTGTTAGGGGGACTTATCTATCGTTTTGCCATAGTTTGCTTGGGCCTGGGGTAGCAACTTTTTGCTATCCCTAAATAAGCCCATCTTTTGCTGGTAAAATAACCGCCAGTTTTGTTTTTAAGGTCAACAGTTCTCACGTTAGAAAGCATTTTCTCTTACCACCATCCCTTTGGTTATAACATCTGCCTGGTGTTTGAGGTAAGGAGGAACAACAGTTTGACAGTTGAGAAAACTAAGGCCCAGAATCATGTACACACAGTATTTCCACTTCACCCCCAGCAATTTGGTGGAAGGAATGACTATGACTTTCTGGGGGAAGAATGGAAAGGCCCTGAGGTAGGAGAGGCTTGGCCTCTAAACAACAGCAGACTCCCGGTGTCTAAAATGTTTGAAGTGAGTTTGGCAGGATGGAGACTAGCTGGAAGAGAAGTCAGAGAAGTAATGGAATCATATATAAAGCCATCTGGGCAACTGTAAGAATTGCGGGGTTTGGGACACCTGGGTGGCTCAGTTGGTTAAGCATCTGCCTTCGGCTCAGGTCATGACCCCGGGGTCCTGGGATGGAGCCCCATGTCGGGCTCCCTGCTCAGCGGGGACTCTGCTTCTCCCTCTCCCTCTGCCCTTCCCACCTGCTCCTGCTCATTCTCACATGTGTGCTGTCTCTCTCTCAAATAAATAAATAATATCTTTTTTTTTTAATTGTGGGTTTTACCTTGAGTGCAATGCAGGAGCCCTGAAGGGTTTTGAGCTATAGGAGCAACATCATCTGATGTATATTTTTATTTTATTTTATGTTAAGCTTCTCTTGGTCTGTTGTGTGACTCTAGGAAGGCAAAGATAGAATCGGGCAGGACAATTAGAAAGTTGAGGCAATAATCCCAATGACAGATGGCGATAGCTGGACGCAGGTGGCTGGGAGGAATCGAAGGAGTAGGACCAGCTCTGATGCTAAAATTAAGGCAGAGCTGATGGCTTTCTGCTATCTGCTGATGGATTTGTGTAGTTTTAGGGCAAGGAGTCAAAAAGGACTCAAAGGATTTTTGTTTGCTTATCATCGTCAAAAATAATTCTGGACATTGGTAAAGAGAGACTTCATTCAAAAGGATTATTGCAAGAGGGAGAAAAGGCCTATTGAAATAACACTCCGACCATAAGATCTATAAGTATCTCAAAGGTTAGTTAGAAAAAGGCTCTTCTTTTATAGGGAGGAGTAAGTGAAGCCCAGAGAACATCTATTTAAGGAGGCAGTGTAGGTGCCCGACATTAAGCTTTTGATTTTTTTGATTCAGGTTCATTTTATGAACCTGAATAAAGGAAATCTCATTTAAAATGGAGTTAGGAGTGGGGTGCCTGGGTGGTTCACTCAGTTAAGCATCCAACTCTTGATCTCAGCACAGGTCTCGATCTCAGGGTCCTAAGTTCAAGCCCAGTGTTGGGCTCCATGCTGGGTGTGGAGCCTACTTAATAAAATAGAATAAAATAAAATGGAGTCAGGAGGCCAGAAAGGGTGCCATACCACTTCTTGCAGCCCTTTGCAGAATGGACAGGAAGAGACATACCTTGTATTCTCAACAGGAAGAAGCCAGCACATTTACTACCCCAGCAGTTGCAGGAAAGATTGACTCCGAGCTCAGCGACAGCCCAGCCAATGAGAGACTTGCACACCTCAGCCAATGAGAAGCCATTATACTTCAAACTCTCAGTTTACTCTAACGGACTTCTTTTGCTTATAATAACCCCTCCCAAGTCCCTTCTTTCCTCTGTAAAAGAGCATTCGTCTCCTTGTTCCCCAGACTTGCCTATGGTTTTGCCATAACTTGCATGTTCTGAATTGTAATTCTGTTATTCCTGAATAAACCCAATTTTTTTGCTGGTAAAATAACTGTTTTATTTTTAAGGTTAATAAAATTCGCCAATAAAGAGTGAATCCACAAAACCCTAGGCCCTCCACCCCATCCTTAACCCCCAATAAAGACAGAACCCCAGGACTGTGCTCTCTCTCTCTCTCTTTCCTGGCAATCTTGGGTATGCCATGTACCCTCCAGGACTTGTGAGTAATAAATCTTGTTTTTCAAAGTCATCTGATAGTTGCTGCTGAGGTGTGGTTTGCAATCATAATAAGAACCACAAGAGTGGGTCCAGCCACAACACCGGCTCCAGTCAGGGCAATGTCTGTGGGGGCTCACTGCCAGTAGTAGGGGCCCAGATGAGTGTCCCCAGGCATTCCTAGCCAATAGCATCACTATTACAGGCTGAGACTGACACAAAACAGGTATGCCTCTATTTTAGTCCATTAGGGAGAAAACGTCATTCCTCCGCCTTTCCATGTCCAAGGAGGGCATATGTCTGCTGACGTGACCTCTGCACGTACACACCCATACTCTATATCTCACTAGCAGGTTTGGAAGAAAGAACTGAGCGTCTTCAAATCTCACCCTTTCTCTCTCCCTTTGGGAGTCTGTGAGACTCCAGAGAAGGGCTAGTTTGATCAGGCTGGGGCCATACGGTAAGCATCCAGAGGAGCTTTGTGGTTGACCAGCTGACCGTGCCCAAGTACATTTGAAAAATGCAGCACTAAAACATCATAAGGCCAACGGGCGATGCAGCGCCAAACCGGCATGCTTCAATCCAGGTTTTGTTATTCATGAAGCTGATGTTTCCATCTCTAACTCCCGTGATTGGTCTCAAACTCAGAAGGGAGATTAAGAGATGTCATTGATTAGGGCGTGTGGCTGGCTCAGTTGGAAGAGCGTGTGACTCTTGATCTCAGGTTCATGAGTTTGAGCCCCACGTTGGGTCCAGCGATTACTTAAAAAAGTAAATAAACTTAAAAAAAAAAACCAAACAAGTAATGTCTTTAGTTTTTCTCCAAAGTCCCAATAGTAGACAAAATTCTATAAGATTATAAATCTAACTTCTCACAGTGATTTCCTCTGGGACCTAGGATTAGAAAGAGGTTCACTTTCTATAATTTTTAAATAAGATTTTATTTATTTAATAAATAAAAGAAGAGAGAGCACAAGTGGGAGGAGGGGCTGGGGGGGAGAAGCAGACTCCCTGTTGAGCAGGGAGCCCTATGCAGGGCTCACTTGATCCCAGGACCCTGAGATCATGACCTGAGCCAAAGTCAGATGCATAACCAACTGAGCCACCCAGGTGCCCCTCACTTTCTATAATGTTAAAATTCTTTACAAACATGTTATTTTTTAATATCAGGAAAAATTATTTTAAGAAAAAACATATGTTTAAACACAAATATCCATCAAAAGATGAATGGGTAGTGGCGCCTAGGTGGCTCAGTCGGTTAAGCGTCTGCCTTCAACCCAGGTCATGATCCCAGGGTCCTGGGATCGAGTCCCACGTCAGGCTCCTTGCTCGGCGGGGAGCCCGCTTCTCCCTCTGCCTGCTGCTCCCCCTGCTTGTGCGCTCTCTCTCTCTCTGGCAAATAAATAAATACAATCTTTTTTTAAAAAAAGATGAATGGGTAACAAATTGTGCTATTATAACCATATGACAGAATACTACCCAGGAACAAAGTTTTGATTCCTACAAGAGCCTGGATGAATCATTATGGTGAGTGAAAGAAAAGACCCCCCCCACACACACACACACATACAAAGTATATAATATATGATTCTACTTACATAAAATTCTAGGAAAATAAAAATAATCTATAGTGACAGAAAGCAGATCAGTATTTGTCTGGGAACAGGGATGGAGGGAGGGTTAAAAGGAGCCACAAGGAAACTTTAGGGAGTTATGGAAATATTTGTTATCTTGATGGTTTCACTTGTCAGAACTCATCAAATTATGCACCTAAATATGAGCTGTTTATTTATGTGAATCATACCTCAATAGAGCTCTTCATTGGGCTGCTGGAAGAAGTCCATGCATGAAGGACTGAGCATAGTACCTGACACAAAATAGATACTCAATTAAAGTTCGCTATTGTGATTATCCTTTACTTTCAATGGAGGGTGTATCAGTCATGTTTTTTTATTTTCTATATTTTGTGATGCTTTGACACCTTAGGGCCTTGCAAACCTGGGTAAGGACCACCCCTCTGAGGGGTGCTGCTGAGCACACTTTCATATGCAAACCAACCAATCCAACTACCTCCTTGATCTCAGTCTTACACAGCAAACCAATATTCCCTCTGCCCTAAATCACCCCAGAGCCAAGTAACAGACAACTAGGGACCACCTCTAAAGCCTATAGCCCACCAAAAGTACTCAAACTAGCCAATTCTAAACTTGCTCAGCTTGCCTACCCACCCCTCAGAGCTAAGCTCAGGGAAGGGGTCACTAAAGTTGGGTGAGCCTGGAAAAAAGACACCACTAACCAGTGGCATGCTGAAGTCAGCTCATGCCAGATCAGGGGGGTCAATTGCTAAACTTGCAGGAATTTTGTGAGCCAGTTGTTAGACTGCTGGTAGCTTGAAACCAGCCATGATGGGATACACCCCAGAAATGGGCAAACACTACAAGTTAGGGCTCCCCCACCCCATCACTACTTGCTAGCGATGTCCATTGAACACTTCCATGTTTACCACTGCCTCCAATTTCATACCTGCTGCTCCATTTCTGCAGGAAAAGCAAGAAGAAAGGAAGGAAACTTGTTTTCCTCCTCGAGCTGCTCCAGGTGGGGCATCAGCAGCCTACTCCAGGACCACCGCAGAGCCCAGTGTAAGACTGGGATTGGCGACTCCATCATACTCCCGACAACAGACCTCAGGTCTCCAGACACCCTTAAAAGAGATCTCTTTCCCTAACCTGAGACTTCTCCAGTCCCAACACCCCAGCCTGCATCAGTTTAGTCCCCCAGGTGCCCTGGGCTGGAGCTGCCAGGTTTGATGACAGCATGGGACAAGCAGACCCTACCCACGGCCCCACTGGGGGAGTACTCATACCATAGTCCTCATGTGGCCTGATGGGGAATTTCCGCTCCACCCGCTAGTGGGAAAGCATGGGAGAGACACCCAGGTCCTCTGGTAAGTGAGCTTGGAACAAGGAACCAAGAGTCCCAGCTCAGCCCTGTTTTCTCTTTTGGTTCTGCCCGCCACTGAGCAGGCAGGCTGGGCTGGTGGGCAGGTGGGGAAACTGTAGTCACACACGCCCTCCCACCCAGCTCAGATCAGAAGTAACACTCATCTCAAGGGCGGGCGCTCCTGCTCACTATCAGCCTGCCACCTGCTTTTTTCAAGTGGCTCAGACTTAGCAGGCAGGAAAAGAGTCGCTACTTACTGAACCCCTAAAACCCGTGCCACCTGTGAGGACCCTCCAACCTCACCCCCTCAGCTGACTTCACTTTCTATTGCTCCCCCCTTGTTCCCTCAGCCACACGATTCTTCCTGATCCTGAAAAATGTCAAGCTCATCCCCATCTCAGTGTCTTGGTCTTTTCTTTTTCCCAGCGCTTCCCAGAGTGGGTTCCTCATCACCTCTCGGGTCTCCAAACTTGAGCGGCTCATCCCGCCCACTCTACCAGACACGGGCACCTCCATCACGTGAGCCTGGTTTATTGTCTCTAAAACTATTCCATCAATGCTTTCACCTGTTGATCGCCCAGCCTTCTACTCAGGGATTGTTTTGTTCACTGCTGTGGCCCCAGGGCTTAGAACACAGCCTGTGATAAAGTGGGCACTCAAGAAACGGTTGTTGTCGGGCGCCTGGGTGGCTCAGTTGGTTAAGCAACTGCCTTCGGCTCAGGTCATGATCCTGGAGTCCCGGGATCGAGTCCCGCATCGGGCTCCCTGCTTGGCAGGGAGTCTGCTTCTCCCTCTGACCCTCCTCCCTCTCATGCTCTCTGTCTCTCATTCTCTCTCTCAAATAAATAAATAAAATCTTTAAAAAAAAGAAAAAAGAAACGTTTGTTGAATAAGAAACCAAATGCTTTTTTGAAAAAAAAAATTTTCTTTAATAGCAAAATAATATATATTGTGGAAAAATTGAAAAATACAGAATACCAAGTACTGAAAATACAACTTAGAACCTTCATTAACACTTTTGATTATCAAAGCCTAAGTCTTGATCGGCTTCTCATCATGTCCCTCGTGTGCAAGTAGGTATATCAATGGTGTGTCGGTGTGTGGGTGCACATGCATAGACAGTCTTTCCAGGCCTCCTAAGGGGCCTTGGCCCCTCAGGTCCCCCTAACTCCTAGCCCTACCCTTCTGCATCCATCCCGTTCCTGAGAACAACCCTTCATCAAGGACCCTTTTGGCCCAGGGCTGGTAAAGAGTTAAGGCTTTGCAACATAACCATGAGGTAGCTATAATCTTCCCCATTTCCAGATGTAGGGACGGGCCCTCCAGGAGGCTGGCTGATGCCACAGAGGGCAAACAACTGGCAAACAGGGATTCCAATTGTCTGGAGGCCCCAAGGCCTCAGTTCTCTCTACCTGTGGCTTTCAGGCCCTGTCGGCCTGACTACAGGCCCTCTGCAAGGTGCCATTCAGAGGGTGTGGGGCTCCCCAATGAAAGCTGAGATGGACGGGTGGTAGTCACATCCACCAGTCCATGGACTCTTTGGGGCAGGCCCTAACGATGACCATACAGTGGGGCAGTCCCCTACACAGGATCCTCTCAGCCTCCTGACCCTCCCACCCTAGCCCCTGCAGCTCAAGGACCCTGAGCTTGGGCATGGCGAGGCAGGAAGAGAGGATTTCAGCTGGGGAAGGCATTTCTGGGGTAATGAGAGGGCCTAGCAAGCACAGACTCTCCAGGGCTGGCATGCCCTCCAAGACTGACAGGCCAGGGGCAGAGAGGCCCCTCACGGTCAGCCGGATCTTCCGCACATCTCGGAGGTGGCGGCTGATGGCCAGGAGGGTGCTGTCAGCTGAGAGGGTACAACCTAGCACCTCCAGCCTCTGCAGGTAGCTCAGCTCCTGGAGGCCCGCATCCAGCCCTGTCTCTGTCACACGGTAGGTGCCGCCAAGCACCAGTGACCGCAGGGCACGAAAGCGTGTCAGGCCCTGCAGGTGCTCGTCTCGGAAGGCAGGGACACGGTCCAGCACAATGCACTCGAGCAAGGGCAGCACGGTGGGGTCCTGCTCCTTGAGGAGCCAGGCCATGGAGATCTCACAGCTGTGCAGCTCCAGGGTCCTCAGGGTGCAGGGCAGGCTGGTGATGGGCACCATGCTCAGGTCAGCCACATGTAGGCAGAGGCGCTTCAGGTTGGGGCATTTCTGGCCCAAGGCCCTCATCAAGGCAGGGGATAACTGGGGGGCCTGGGAGCCTGAGAACAGGTAGCCACCCATCCGCAAGGAATGGAGCCGGGATGCCATGTACCGGCGAAGGAGGTGCCACATGACTTTAGGCCGCATCTGTAAGAGCCAGAGATGGGGGTGACAGGGTGAGGGATATGGAGAATATTCCAAGGGCCCTGCCTGCCTGGAGACAGACAAGCCCCAGCTGGGGCTCTAGTGCTCCCCTGGGCTTCTGCCCTTCCCCTGCCAGCCGCATCTGACCCTGCATCTCCCATTCATTTTGATTTCTAGGTTTGAACAAAAGCAATGGGGGAAAAGAGATGATCAGAATAGATCTGTCTTTAGCAACAGAGTGGATTCCCATTATCTGGAGTAAGTAAGAAAGCAAAGCGACTCACCAGCATTTTATCCCTTTCTTAATGACCACCGCCAGTAGAAGTAAGCAACACAAAACCAAGCTGAAAAAGCCTAGAACTGCCTAGAGTAAATTAGACCTATGTTTAAAAAATCATCATCATCATCATCACAACCTGGTCATAGTGAAAGCTGCAAAAATTAACCCTGGAAAGTTAATTACTAGAAAACAAAAATGTAACTGGAAGCACTGTGCATTTTAATATAGGTACATTTTACCTTTTAAAAAAAAGAAAAAAGAAACTGCATAATGTAAAATTTGTGCATAGCATAAAACCTGGGAGGTTGTTAGAAATTCAGAATCTGGGGCCCCATCCAGTTCACTGAATCAGAATCAGCATTTTAACAAGATCCTTGGGTGATTCATATACACAGGCAAGTTTGAGACACTCCTTTACAACACTGTTTATAATAGTAAAAAGCTGGAAATAACTAAATGTCTGTCAACAGGAAAATAGAGAAATTGTGGTATACTCATTTAACAAGTTAAAAGGAACGAACAAGATTTACATGTCTCAGTTAAAATAAATCTCAAAAGCAATATTGTGTGAATAAAGCTGGTCGTGGGTGGATGTACAATAAATAGCATTTAATTACCTAAATAGAATACCATTATTTAAACTTTAGAAACACATTAAAAAAACTATATATTGCTTCTCGGCACTCACGCAGGAAGTAAATAAAAACGTGATCGGAAGACTACAGATCCATTTTATAATAGTGGTTACCTCTGAGGAGGGTTTCAAATAATGCAACGAATATATCTATAAATGGTGTGTGCATATATGTCTACACAAACCTTTGCATGTATGTTTCACATAATCTGCAGCAAAAATGACCGAAGGTCAAAATGGGTTAAATCTAGGTGATGAGTACATAGTTGTTTCAGATTATTACCCTCTACACATTTCTATATATATTTGAAACAGTTCAAACTAAAACAAGAAAAATAAATACGATGCAAATGGGAAAAAGTGGAAAAGGTTCGGCTGCACCACTCAGGAAATAAATTCTGGAAATTAAGTTGAATCTGGAAAATGATTCCCCCAGGAAAACTCATTAATAGATAATGTAAGCAACTAACACTTGTCCTAGGCTCCCTCTACGCCAGACTCGGCTCTAAGCCTTTCCCTGCACGAGCTCGGTTATCCCCATTTTGGAGATGCGGAAACAGGCTGCGGAGCAGGTAAGCCACGGTGCCGGGGTGCGCCCGGGACTGCCAGGCTCGAAATCCAGGGAGCGAGGGGGTGGGGCTCGCGGCCCAGACTCCCGACCGCGGCCCAGGCCCGCCCGGTCGGCCCCGCGTACCGTGTACAGCGTCAGGTCGACATGTCGCCAGAGCCACCGGTCGTCCACCAGCCTCTTCCAGCCGTGACAAACCCTGGGGGAGGGGACCCGCCGTTAGAACAACCCCGGCCCCGCGGGAACCGGATCCGCATCTCAGGGGAAGCCCCACCCCCGCCCGACCGTCCCCTCCCCCACCCCGCGGGGCGGGGCCGCACCTGGAGATGCGGATCCGGTCCCGGACCGGGAGGTAAGAGAAGATCTCCAACAGGACTGAGTCCGGCAGGTCGGCCAAAGTCGCCATGATCCGCCGACACGCACTTCCGCTTGCGGCTGAGGGGATTCGGGATCTCGCCCCGGGGGCGCCAGCGGGTGGCGGGGGTGCCGGCAGGGCGGTGGCCGCCGCCTCCGACGGCGGGCGGAGAGTTTCAGCTTTCCCCCGGCGGGGACATGGTCGGGTCCCGGCGATCTGGACCGAGCGCGGAGGATGGTCCTAGGAACCAAGCCCTAGCACGGAAGGCGTGGCTGAGGCTCTGACGCGACCCGGAGGCGGGGTTAGGGGCGCGGACGAGGCTGGGGGCGGGGCTGGGGCTCGGACCAAGCCCGGAAGGCGCGGCGGGGGCGGTGACGAGGGACCCCGGGGCGGTGACGGGAGACCCGGGGACGTGTTCGGGTCGAGGACGAGGCCCAGGAGCGGGATTAAGGGCTAGGACGAGGCTGGGGGCGGGGCTAAGTGCTGGGACGAGGCTCATGGGGCGGGGCTAAGGGCTGGGACGAGGCTGGGGGCGGGGCTAAGGGCTGGGACGAGGCTCATGGGGCGGGGCTAAGGGCTGGGACTAGGCTGGGGGCGGGGCTAAAGGCGGGGAGGAGGCTCGTGGGGCCGGACTGAGGACCGGGATCGAGTCGGGGAAAGGTAGCTCGGGCGGGGATGGGCGGGGACTAGGGCGGTGACGAGTGGCCCGGGGGCGGGGCTGGGGGCGGTGACAGGCCCGGGAGCGCGGCAAGCGTTGGGAGGGCGGGGCTTCAGACCCCAGGACCCAGCCCGGAAGGCGGGGTAGGAGCGCGCTAACGCGGGACAACCAGCAGTTGTCGTAAGGGAGAGCGAGGCCCTAACTTTTTTACTTAATAACGCTTTTTGATGCCTATGAACAAGAATAAATTTGTAGAACCGAAGTAGCTTGTTAACAAAGGGCGTGTTCAATTTTTCGGTCTGATAATGCCAAATTGTTCTGCATAGAGGCTGAGTTGACACTCCCACCAAATATATACTGCTCATTTGTTTTTTAAAAGATTTTATTTTTAAGTAATCTCTACACCCAACCTGGTCTTGAACTTACAACTTAGAAATCAAGAGTCGCATATTCTACCCACTGAGCCAGTCAGGCGCCCCATATCTTTTTTTTTTTTTAAGATTTTATTTTCAAGTAATCTCTATGCCCAACACAGGGCTGGAACCCACAACCCCAAGATCAAGGGTCGCATGCTGCATAGACTGAGCCAGCAAGGTACCCCCATCACTCATTTTTAAATTAGCAATTCATTAAAAAATTATCAATTAATAAAAACTGAAATTTATTCAACATTCCTGTATTGATGAGTATTCAAGTTGTTTCCAGATTTTTTTTTAAAGATTTTATTTATTTATTTATTTGACAGAGCGAGAGCAGGAACACAAGCAGCGGGAGTGAGAGAGGGAGAGCAGGCCTCCCGCAGAGCAGGGAGCCCAATGAGGGACTCGATCCCAGGACCCTGGGATCATGACCTGAGCCGAAGGCAGCAGCTTAACGACTGAGCCACCCCAGCGCCCGTTTCCAGATTTGTTACCACAAACAATATTTGAGCTAAACATTTATATATATATAATAAGCATTTATATATAATATATATAAGCATTTATATATTATATATATAAGCACTTGTATATAAAAGCATTTATATATATTATATCCCACGTTTTTTCTACTGAACAAATAGAAATATATATATATATCTTTCATGTTTTTTCTTTTTTTTCAAGATTTTATTTATTTATTTATCAGAGAGAGAGCGAGCACAAGCAGGGGAAGTGGCAGGCAGAGGGAGAAGCAGGGTCCCGGCTGAGCAAGGAGCCCCATGCAGGACTTGATCCCAGGATCCCAGGGAAGGCAGACACTTAACCCACTGAGCCACCCAGGTGTCCCTCTCACATGTTTTTTTCTATTGGATAAATAACTAGGAACCGGTTTGATGGGTCAAAGGACATGTGAAGTTTAATTTTAAGGTTTTGCTAAATCACACCCCCAAGAGCCTATAACGGCAATAAATGTTTTCAATACACACACACACACACACACACACACACACACGGAGGCAGAATTTGGAGATGTTGAAAACTGTCTTAAAAAGAAATGCAAAACTCATTAAGCTGTATACATTAAATGTGTGCAATTTTTGTATATCAACTATACCTCAGTAAAGCTAAAAAAAATACATCTGTATGCTTGTGCTTATCCATAAATAAATAAAAATTAAAACACCAGGGCTTTCATCTATCAGATTAAAAAAGATGAAGGAGCGCCTAGGTGGCTCAGTCGGTTAAGCCGCTGCCTTCAGCTCAGGTCATGATCTCAGGGACCTGGGATGGAGCGAGCCCTGTAGAGGGCTCCCCACTCAGCGGCGAGTCTGCTTCTCCCTCTCCATCTGCTCCTCCCCCCTGCTCATGCTCTCTCTCAAATAAATAATAAATAAAATTTTAAAAAACAAAACAAAAAAAAGATGAAGCTGGAAAATATCCACACTGGCCTTGGTGTGAGGAAACAGACCCTTCCAACCCTGCAGAAGGGGCAGAATTGATTCAAACTCTTTGAAGGCAGTTTAGCAATATAAGATTGCAGCCTCTGTTGGACCCAACAATCCCCCGTGTAGGATCTCAAATCGTTAAAAAAAAAAAATGACGTAGGTCTTTCAGTGCTGTTTGAACAATCTCCAGGATACTGTTTGGTTTAAAAAGCAGATGTAGAGATCAGTGAATATAGTTTGATCTCACTGGAAATACATACATCTCCAAAAAATGCACACACGATTTATTATGTGTTTCACTCTTCATACATGAAGACCTGTATAAAAACTAAAACATTCGTAGGGAGCCTGGATGGCTCAGTTGGTGGAGCATGTGACTCTTGATCTCAGGGTTGTGAATTCAAGCCCCACATTGGGTGTAGAGATTACTTTAAAAAATAAATAAATAAAAAATCTTAAAAAACAAAACCAAGAAATCCTAAGTCATTTGTTTCTGCCCTTTGACATAAAATATTGTATGTTACTTGAAAATACAAAGTCTCTATCTCTATTGAAATGTGTTAATGTCTGAAAAGTTTTATCATTTTCTTGGGAGGCTCCATATCAGATGTTTGAAGCAGGAACTATCTCCAGAAAATGGCAACTGTTAATGGTAGTTGCCCCTGGGGAGGGCAGGGATCTGAAGGCAAGGACACTTTATGCTGCCATATATATACTTTTATACTGCCTCAATTTTTACCATGTGCAATTATTACCTTAAAAAAGAGTAAGTTCCGGGGCGCCTGGGTGGCTCAGTCGTTAAGCGTCTGCCTTCGGCTCAGGTCATGATCCCAGGGTCCTGGGATCGAGCCCCGCATCGGGCTCTCTGTTCAGCGGGGAGCCTGCTTCTCCCTCTCCCACTCTGCCTGCTTGTGTTCCCTCTCTCACTGTCTCTCTCTGTCAAATAAATAAATAAAGTCTTTAAAAAAAAAAAAAGAGTAAGTTCCAAATGTTTATTAATCAATCAGACCCCTTTGATATTCTCCCTCAAACAAGAGCACAGAAAAAAATGCTTCATGCTTTGGCAGCCATCCTGCAACTGTGGAAAGACCAAAAGAATCCCACAGAGGTCAAGTCACTTGCCAGGGCCACAGGCCCAGATCTGATGCCACAGCGTACCCCTCTACCACACTACCCATGGTCTTGAGTCCTTCTGTAAAGCCTATGCCATCATATATGGGGGATGCCTTCTTTGCTCCCAGCGCCTTGGGCTTCCCCCTCACAGCACTGTACTGAAGACCACTTCACTTGTCTTATTCTTCTATCAGACTGAATTCCGGGGTGGTGGGTCAGCCTTGGTCACCGCTGTATCTCCAAGGCCTGCTGAAAGGATGAGATGTTGGGAGAAGGAAATTCCAGAGCAATTCTCTCCACTCCTAAGATTATTTCCCCTCTGGCGATTCCTAGGTAGGGCGACTGGGGTTTTTTGTTTTGTTTTGTTTTTTAAGATTTTATTTATTTATTTGAGAGAGAGAGAGCAGGAGGAGAGACAGAGGGAAAGGGAGAGAGAATCCCAAGGGGACTTGGCATTGAGCGCAGAGCTCAAAACAGAGCTTGATCTCATGACCCTGAGACCGTGACCTAAGCCGAAACCAAGAGGTGGATGCTTAACTGACTGAGCCAAATTTGGGGGGCACCTGGGTGGCTCAGTCGTCAAGCATCTGCCTTTGGCTCAGGTCATAATCCTGGGGTCTGGGGATCAAGCCCCACATCAGGCTCTCTGCTCAGCAGGAGGCCTGCTTCTCCCTCTCCCACTTCCCCTGCTTGTGTTCCCTCTCTCACTGTCTGTCAAATAAATAAATAAAATATTTTTAAAAATTAAATTGCCAAATTTGGGGGCACCTGGGTGGCTCAGTTGGTTGAGCGGCTGCCTTCAGCTCAGGTCATGGTCTCAGGGTCTTGGGATCGAGCCCCACATCGGGCTCCCTACTCAGTGGGGACTCTGCTTCTCCCTCTCCCTCTGCCCCTAACCACCCCCCATTCCTGCTCACTCACACTCGCTCGCTCTCAAATAAGTAAAAATAAAATCTTTAAAAGAAATAAAAATAAATAAAATTGCCAAATTTGGTTTAAATTGCACCCTTGGGGCAACTGCTTTAAAGTTCAGCAAAATCCTGCCCCTGGGCTCAGTTACAGGAGGGTTCCTAAGAACCATCTCCTGTTGCATCAGCATACAGGGGTGGAGGGAGGGAAACCTCACATATAAACTCCTTCCTCTGGGTCAGAAACCCAGGAAACAAGGGGGCGGAGAGGCCCTGCCCAGCTTGCTTCTTGGGTTGTGACCTAGAACTCTCCCTCTTGGGAAGCACCTACCTCCCCCCCACCCCAGCACCTCTGACAGCAAACCTTCAGACAGGGGGAATAGGGCTGTCCTTGTTCCTCGAGGGGCATTCACTGAGTCCTTTCATGGGAAGCTCCAACTTCTAATTACCAGGGTGTGGGGAGGCGTCTCTAAAGTGAGGTGTCATATCTCCTGAGGCCCCTCCCCCTCTTGCCTTAATCTGGGGGAGAGGGGGTCCATGCAGGAGTGGCAGCCTAGTCCTGGGACTTCCCATTGCCCACCATCACCCTCAGGATGGCTTAGCCCAGCTGGGGTTGGCAGCCCCCCAGTGGATCCCCACCACCACCCACTGGAGCCCAAACCCTCAACAATCCCAGACTTAGAATCTCATTCCCTTTCAGCACCATCCCACAACCCTTTCAATTCCCACCCCCTAGCCTGTAACTCAGCATCACGATCCTGTGCTTGAACGATCTTTGAATCAATCACTTAGAAATTAGAACTTCTTGTTTTTAAAAAGTAACATTTACTTTTTTCCCCTGATTACAAGAGTAATATATGTTCATTGTAGATAATCTGGGAAAACCACCAAAAAGTACCAAAGAAGAACAGGAGATTCAGCAATTCCACCATCTAGTGGTAGCCACCATCAACATCTTGTGTGACACAGTAATTCTGTGAATGCACTGCTGTGTTCCTTCCAAACTTCCTTAGGCACATCAGTCCCCTCAGCTCACCTTTGACCTTCCAACCTCCCCTCTTGCCCCATCTGTTCTTGTGCAAATTATTAAAGAACCATCAGAAGTTGGTCCAAGACCAATCCTTACTACAATCCTAGGGTGGGAATTGCTATCCCATTTCCATAGATGAGGAAAATAAGAATCAGAGAGGGTAACTGTCTTGCTTGAGATCATACGGTTTAATATTAAGGGGTGAGGTTGGGTTTTTCACTCATCTGTCCAAATTCAAAGCCTGTGTCTCCAACCTAAGTTTTCCATTCAGATTCCCTGCCCTCTCAAGCGCACTCAGAGGAATGACAGGTCAAAGTTCTGAGCAGGAAGACCCCTGAGTCTAGTGTTTGTGGTAGGACGTCTTGAGCCAGCTCCCTAAGTCAGGTCAGCCGCCAAAAGGTCACAGAGCATCCGCCCTTTCCACAGGATGGCCCCTCATGTCTTCTACCTAATCTCACATCCCAGTTTGAGAAGGTGGATTGGGCACATCAGAAGTGGTGGCTCATTTTCAGAGTGAATCCCTTTAGGCTCACCAAACTGGAAAAAGCCTGTCTGCTGAGAAAGAACAGCTGAATGGTTCCATTTCCATTGGCAGCTGTTTGGTTGAACTTAAGGGTGCTCCCTGTCCCACCAGCTCTGGAGAACTAGACCAGTCGAGGGGCTGCTTTGGGACCGAAAAGCAAGGTTGAGATCTCGTACAAGGTGCTCCCAACCGGGCCGGAGCGATCTTCCTGGAAGACGCAAACCTGGGTGATTTTGCACTTGTGCCGTTTCCAGTTTACTTGCCTGTGATGCTGGTTGGCGTGCAACTTGGGACTCCATTCTAGTAAGTGCTGGGATCCAGGACGAGATCAAGCGGCTCCCTTGCTAACTGACTGCAGTCTGCGCCCAGGTGTCCCGGGGCGTCAGGCGCGATAGCTAAAGGGGAGGGGTGCGCAAAACGCTTCCAAGACCCGGCTCTGAATGAAGGTAGGGGGCCAAACGAGATGACTGCACGACTCGACCCAGGCTCCCCATACCCTTGAGGCTAGAGGCTCAACTAAGAGGCTTCGTCGGGCTCAGAAACGGGAAGTCACTACCCCCCACGGGACGTCCCCGGGCTCCCCTGATGTTCCTACCAAACCCCACACCAGACGACGTCTCCCCACATCTAAGGGGCCTCAACCAACAGCTTCCAACGGACTGGGCGCCGGCCCCTGACCTCTTTCTTTTCACGCCCCTTCCCCGGCCACGCACAGACCGGGACCCCAACTTGGCTCCACGCACCGACGGGCAGGTAGCCCCTGCCTAAACCCTGGACCGCGAGCCGCGCCTGGGAACCGCAAGCCCATCCCGGGCCTGGGACCGGAAAGGAGTGGGAGGGGTGTGGAAGGGGAGCGGGAGGCGGGGACGGACGCTTCCGGTTGTTCACTTCCGCTTCCGGCTCTTAGAGTCCACTCTGACCCCGGCTCCGCCTTCGAGCGAGGAGGTTGTGGCGTCGGCTGGTTCCAGGCGTTTCGAGGTGAGGGGCTGGGTAGAGATTTACGGAGTCGCGGAAAACTGATGGGACCCGGCCATCAGGGCTGTGCGCGCCTGCGAGAGGCGAGGCGGGGCCTTCAGGCGACCTGAGGGGGGAGGCGCGGCTGCCTGGGGTCCGTGGTCCTGGGAGTTGAGGCCCGGGAGGACGCGGATCCGGGAGGTTGAGGGGTAAACAGAAGACTCAGACCCGGGGTCTTGGGTCCTGGGAGACCCCTGCAGTCCTGACTCTGCTGCCTTCCACCCCACGCTGTGTGTAGCTCCAGACAGGATGATCGAGGTTGTTTGCAACGACCGTCTAGGGAAGAAGGTCCGCGTCAAGTGCAAGTATCCACCGGCGGCCAAGAGGCAGTGGTTCCTGGGGTGCTTGGCAGGAGCCAGGCAACTCAGTCTGTGTTGTAGGGTGACTTCGGTTAAACCCGGGCGAGGGGGCGGATGGGGTCCTGGCAGAGTGCCTTCAGCCCTGGAATGCCCTCTTCCACGTTCTACCTCTCCCTTCCATTTTCCTTAACTCGTCTGCGCCCAGCACTGATGACACCATCGGGGACCTTAAGAAGCTGATCGCAGCCCAAACTGGCACCCGTTGGAACAAGATCGTCCTGAAGAAGTGGTGAGTGCAGTGTAGAGCTGGGGGCTGGACGGGACTAGGTCAGGTTTGGGTTGGGGAGCCCTGCGGGCTTAGGCAGAGCTTCCTCAGCCTGCCTCCGGGATGAAAAGCCACCGTGGACTTCTGTCTAAAAGGTTTCTATCCCGCAGGTACACGATTTTTAAGGACCATGTGTCTCTGGGGGACTGTATCCTTTGTGTGACTTCTTGGGCAGGGTCTGCATAACCAGACTTGGTTCTCTTTGTTCAGTGCTGGGAGTCTGCATGAGATTGTGCACATAACGTGTTTAACTTAGTATGCAGCACATGGTAAGCGTTTAGAAAATGGGAGCCATGTAATTGTTTTGTTGGGGGAAGAGGGTGGTTGGTGAAATACTTTGACTTGGCTTAGAAGACACTTTATTTTTTTTATTTCTAAGATTTTATTTATTCATTTGACAGAGAGAGAGAGACACAGTGAGAGGGAACACGAGCAGGGGGAGTGGGAGAGAGAGAAGCAGGCTTCCCGCTGAGCAGGGAGCCCGATGCGGGGCTGATCCCAGGACCCTGGGATCACGACCTGAGCTGAAGGCAGACGCTTAACGACTGAGCCACCCAGGCGCCCCTCAGAAGACACTTTAAGGTCAAAATATATATTACTGAACTCTACCTGAGTGTGGACAGGAGGTCAGGGTGGAGTGAGACTCAGGCGAGTCTGTCGTGCAAAGGGAGTGTGAACTTTTTTTTAATAGTTTGGAATCAAAATGACCCGGTTCCAAATGGCTTCCTTGGCCCTGGGTGGAGTCCTCAAGCCACCCTGACCTACCTGTGCAAGATGAGGGGGTGGAGATGGAGGCCACAGTGAGAATTCCTTAACACCTTTACTTCAGATGAAATCCATGATGGGATGAACCTGGAGCTTTATTACCAATAGAGCAGAATTCCTTCTCCCGGTCATGCCCTGCCTTACCCTCCCCTCCCCTCTTCCCTTCTTCCCCCCATCCCCTCCTCTCCCACCCTCACCCCCACACTGGTATGGATGCTTGTTTTTAAAAACTCATGTTAATAAAATCTTAGAAGTTGCTTCATTGTTGTCATTTTTGAGTGAGGCCTTGTCTGATGTGGGGAGGGTTGACATCTGGTTGTCACTATACTCTCAGTACCCAGCTGCTCAGTAAGAGCTCAGGATCAACTGGATGCATGAGGGAAGAGTAAGCCAGCAGCCTGGGAGCCTGAATGGAAGCCCACCTACAGCTCTGGGATTTGCCATGGGTCTGTAAAGGTCAAGAGATTGTGGGATTATTGTCATCCTAATAGACCAAGGGGTGTCTGGGTAAGGACAGTAGATACAGTAGTTAGGAATACAGGTTCTGGATGCAGACCGACTATGGTTGGAATCCCAGCTCTGCCCCTGATAGTGATTCTGAGCAGGGTAATTAACTTCTCTACGACTTCATTTCCTTATCCAAACCGGAACTGATAGTGTTTACTTCGTTGCCATGTTGTGAAATGTAGATGAGCCAAAGCATGGTTAAGCATCCACAGTTCCTGGACTCTTGAAATCTTAGGGGACAGAGTGAGATAGTGTGGCATAGGCTGAACTTTGGTCTTTAGTGGTGGGATTTGGGGAACCCAGCCTCTTTGATCCTCGTTTTCCTACTCTAAAAAGGAGCACCATGATGACACCCACATCTCAATGAGATAATGCGGTTAAAACAGCAGGATGCCTGGCACAAAGTGTTTTAAGCTGTCTCCAACCTTACCCCAGGTGGGAGTAGACAGGACACCAAACACCCCATCTGTGTTCCCGTGGCCACAGATCCCAGGGTCGAGGTTGGCCTTTCCCCAGAGCTGCATTCTGGAGCCGTTCTCAGGAGCTTTGCCCAGAAACTTGCCCCATCCCTTTTCCCCTCTCTTGTATTGACCTGGCTGATTTCTTGCAGTACATTAACATGTTCAAGTCTAGCCTACTGCTCCTCCCCTTCCCCCTAAGCCCCACCCAGTCTACTGCCTTCACTTCACTACCAAGCTTCTTGGGAGGTAGACCTGCCTGCTGCCTAGGGTGCTGCTGGCCTGTAGTTCATGGAGGATGATCTTTCCTTGGTCCCCATTAGACACCTTCCTGCCTGCCCTCTCGGCTTCCCTTCTGTCCTTAGGACTCAGCTCCCTCCTGATGTCAGAAATGTCGGTTTCCTGATACCTTGCTCTTCCTACTCTTAGAGCTATCTCCCCCCATATTTGTCTATTTAAAAATAGATCCAACAAGATGGTTTTTTTAATACACCATAGCCTTGTCAAGATGGTTACTTGTTAATTTCAAATCAGCATAGAAAAGTACGGGCTGAAAGTAAAACCCTTCTTGTCCCATTCTCTCTCCTGAAGTCAGGTCTTTTCCAATACATTTATAGAAACTCCATTTTTATTTTTTTAAAATGGCCATGCTAATATCTGCTTGTAAAAACAATCCAAATGTTTTGTTAAAAAATAAGTTTCTTATTAACAGCACCCTTCCCACCGGTGGCGATTTTTAACATTGGAGTAAATCCAGTAATTTTCTAAAATACAATCTATAATTTTTATACAATTGGGATAATTATGCATTCTGTAATATATACCATTCGGTGCTTTTTTGTTTGTTTTTAAAGTAGGTTCTGTGCCCAATGTGGGACTTGAACTCATGACCCCAAGATCAAATCACATTTTCCACCGACCAAGCCAGCCAGGCACCCCAGTAGCTTGCTTTTTTATGCTTTATTTTTCATCTTTCCATATAAATTGTCTCATTCCTTTTCATTAGTTTATTGGTACTTGCTTGTTTTGCTTTTTTTACGTAAAAAGGAAGTATGGAGGGATTTTTGTGATGATGGCATGCCCCTGTGTAGAACTGTAGTGGTGGATGAAGGACTTTGCTTTTGTCAACCAGGATGTAGGAAGAAAGATGGAATGCAGGCTGTCAAATGAATCTGCCTGTATTATAAGTGAATCACATGACCACACCAAAAGGGGTTGGGAAGAAAGGAGCTAACTTAAGTAACTTTGGAAAAAGTATTTTTTTTAAAAGATTTTATTTATTTTTGACAGAGAGAGTATACAAGCAGGGGAAGCAGCAGGCAGAGGGAGAGGGAGAAGCAGACTCCCTGCTGAGCAAGGAGTCCGATGTGGGGCTCGATCCAAGGACCCTGGGATCATGACCTGAGCCAAAGGCAGACGCTTAATGACTGAGCCACCCAGGCACCCCTGGAAAAAGTATTTTAACTGGATACTGTAAGGCTAAAGATAAAAAAGAATTATACATAAACCCTGTACTCTAATTAAATAAGTTCCTCACAGCATTATGATTAAGCAATTCTGGACTACTTTTGTATATATATAACCACACACACACACACACACACACACACACACACACGGTTGAATGAATGGCTAAATATATTGTAGATAGTGAGAACCAGATTTCTCACTGCTAGAGGAAGAAGTTACAAAGAAAACAAGGTGGGATGAAAGGAGGTAGCTAGAATAAACCCTGTGAGGCTGGATTAGAGTTGGAGGCATCAGTATGGACTCATACTAAAAACTAAACTTTTTAGTTTAGTATGTATACAGACATGCAGAAATGCGGATATGTATGTTTATATTTCCTTGCTTTATCCACTTGGACCAGAAGCAGTGACACCCCAGTAACAATGGGCATACCCAGCACCTAGATCATGGTTTCTAAACACCATTCTCCAATGAAAGGAACCAAGCCTTATAGAAATGATTGGTTCCCAGAACTAGGACAGAGAATATACAAGCTGAGCCTGGAATATCTTGTGATGCCACGAAGTAGGAAGTGCTCAAATAGAGAGGGTGAGAGCATGTAGAAAGGGCACAGAAGCCAACTTGTGAAAGAGCTCCCAGTGGCCAAATTTGGAACAACCTGAACAACCAAATAATAATAATACTGGACTATGATCAAAAGAATAAATATCTTTGAGCCCATGCTCGTATCAATAAATAATTGAATATGTAAATAAATGGGGGAGAAGGGACAATTCTTTATTACAAAAGAATTGCAGTTAAATGTAGAAGGAAAGAAGGAAATAAGAAATCACCACTGCATCACCATAGTAATAATTGCTGTAGACAAAGAAATATTGATAGATGCTAAAATTGGTGGGCAAAAGTTTAAGCAGAAGTAGTCTCAAAGTATCTCTCAAAAAGAGGAAAATAGTAAGTTTACAAAGAGGAAGAGGAAAATAGTAAATCCATCACAAAGAGAAAAATAATAAGTTTAGATACTGCCTTAACCAAGTGATCAAAGTTAATAACTATCACAAGTGGGAGGCAGATTGTTAAGGTGGTCACTAATGATCCTCTTGTCCTGGTATTCACATCCTTGTGTAATCCCTTCCTCTTGAGCATAGACCAGACCTAGTTTCTAACAAACAGAACAAGGCAAAAGTAATGGGATATCACTTCTGAGATTAAGTTGCAAAGAGAATGTGGCTTTTGTCTTGCTTTCCCACTTGTTCATTGATGAAAGCCAGCTGCCTCATGGAGAGGCCCCCAGCTAAAGCTAGTGAGGAAATCTATTCCTCAGTCTGTGATCACCTTAGCAACTAAATCCTGAAAGCAACCACATGAAGGAGCTTGGAAGTAGATCCTGCCCCAGTCAAGCCTTCAGATGAGACCACAGCCATTCCTGCGGACACCAGCTAAACTGTGCCTGGATTCCTGACCCATAGAAACTGTGAAATAATAAATGTTAATCCACTAAATTGTGGGGTAATTTGTTACACAGCAAAAGATGCCTTAATACAAGTAAAACAATGCAACATCATTGATCACCTGGTATGATGCACTGAGAAGGGCACATTGTCTCTGTGATATCCTTCCCAATCACATGGAACCTCAATCAAATCATGAGAATATCAGACAAACCCTATCATGGCAAAATATCAGAATGAGGGACATTCTGCTTTCTGAAAGTATGAAAGGTCATGAAAGACAAGAAAAGACCTAAAAAATGTCATGTACTGGAGGAAACTAACAATGACAATGTGTGTCCTGGAACATAAAAAGAATGTTAGTGGGAAAACGGGAAATTCTTTTCTAAAGTCTAGTTTAATTAATAGTATTGTACTAATGTTGATTTCCAATAGTACTTACAAATGTTTGATAATTATTCTATGGCAGGGTTTCTCAGCTTTGGCACTGTTGACATTGGGGCTGGATAATTCTTTGTTGGGGTTGCTGTGCATTGTAGGATGTTCAACAACATCCCTGGCCTCTACCCACTAAATGCCAGCAGCATCTCCCTATCCACCATTTGTGACAACCAAAAATGTCTTAAGACATTGCAAAATGACCCCTGGTGATCTCTGTTCTATTATTTTTAAGATTTTATTTATTTATTTGAAAGAGAGAGAGAGAGCACAAGAGGGGGGAGTGGGAGAGGGAGAAGCAGACTCCCCGCTGAGCAGGGAGCCCGATGCGGGACTCGATCCCGGGACTCCAGGATCATGACCTGAGCCGAAGGCAGTCACTCAACCAACTGAGCCACCCAGGCGCCCTGTTCCATTATTTTTTTAAGACTTTATTTTTAAGCAATCTCTACACAGGATGTGGGGTACGAACTCACAACGCCAAGATCAAGAGTCCCATGCTCCACCAACTGAGCCAACCAGGAGCCCCACCTCCGTTCTGTTATTATGTAAGGTGTTAATATAAGGGGTGGCTGGGTAAAGGGTAGATGAAAAATCTACACTATTTTTGCAATTCTGTGCTAAGTTGAAAATCATCTTTTAAAAAAAGATTATGGAGGGGCGCCTGGGTGACTCGGTCGTTAAGCGTCTGCCCTCACCTTAGGTCATGATCTCAGGGTCCTGGAATCGAGCCCCATATCAGGCTCCCTGCTCAGCAGGAAGCCTGCTTCTCCCTCCCCAACTCCAACTGCTTGTGTTCCCTCTCTCGCTGTCTCTCTCTCTGTCAAATAAATAAATAAAATATTTTAAAAATAAAATAAATAAAGATTATGGTTATGATTATTATGTGCTTGTAAAAAAATCAAAATATTTTATTGAAACTTACATTCCTCATTTTTTCCTTCACCTGAATTACCAGTGGTAGTCATTAACATATTTGAATGAATCCAGAAATTTTGTTGTATAGTTTTTACACAATTGAGGTAATTATACATATACTACTCATACTGTTCAGCAGTTTCCATTTTATGCTTTTTTAATGCTTTGATATCTTTCTATAAGGGATCTAATTCTTTTCAATTAATTTTTGTTTTGTTTTGCTATGCTTTCATACATACTGTAATTGCTATGCTGTACTGTGACTAGCTTTTGTTTTCACCCATCAAACACATATTCTTGCTATGGGCCAGACACTTTTGAGAGCATTCTACAAATTAACGCATTTAACCTTTGCATCAAAGGTATGTATAAGATATATATTCTTATCTTCATTTGCAGAGGGAGAAGCTGAAGCACAGAGATTAAGTAATTTGTTCAAGGTCATAGCAAATGGAGGGCCAGGCTTTGAACCCGGCAATCTGGCTCCTGAAAGCTCTTAGCCTACTACATCCCGTCTCAGATTTCTTGTAGACATGTTTCCCTGTGTTTCATATGACGGCGCCTCATTCTTTTTAATGGTCACATAAGGGTCTAGTTATAGATGAACTATCATTGAACTCTTCCCTGTTGGTGCCTTTGCCTCTCCTATCTATCTCCAGCCTGTCCCAGGCATCTCCTCGGTATCCCACAGGTGCCACACTCAATTTTAAATCGATTCAAACTGAGTTCATGATCCTCCTACCGGCACGTCCTCCTGTGTCCCCAGCTAAGTGGCCCTGCCAACACCCACCAGTCACCCAGGACGGAGGCAGGAGCCAGACTGAGAGGGAATAAGTAAAGTAGGTTCCAAAGGAAGTAGAAGATGTTTGGGTCAGTGGCATAGGGAAAGGGTTAGTCTTGCAAAAGAAAAAAAAGTGGGGGCATAGCTTTGGACATCTGGAGGAAACAGGTGGGAAGAGGGAGGATGGAGGAGCCAAATTTAGGCTTCTGGGTTCTTCGCTGCTCATCACCAAGGCAACTACGTTGCTACGGCAACAGCTAAGGTAGCACCGCCTCTTTCAAGTACCTCGTGGGCTGCGGTCACCGCCAAACCGCCCAGACACTTCCGCATGGAGGGTGCGGGCCTCTGGGAACGGTTTAGGAAGGCGGGAATTACTGCCGCAGTAGCCAATCGGATGGGGCCTGCGGCGAAGGACGCAAAGGAGGGGTCCGGACTTCTTTGATGCTCACCAAAGGGTGTCGAGAAGGACGGGCTCCAGTCCCCTCCCTACCAGTTAGGGGCAGAGTGAGGAAGGGGGCGGGATCCGGGTGAGGCAGTACGGGGGCGGGACCCAGGTAAAATGCGGGGAGGATCCGCCCAGTCTCGCTGTTACCCAATAGAAAGCCTGAAAGCCTCTCTGGACTGTTAGGGTGCCCAATGAGCATCGTCGCCAGGCCCCGGAGCAAGGCGTACCGAGCCAATCAGCGGCGGCGGTGGGCGGGCGCGGGCGGCATAGGCGGTGCGGTGGAGGCGGAGCGGGCGCTGCGGCAGGAGGGAAGATGGCGGACGAGGAGAAGCTGCCGCCCGGCTGGGAGAAGCGCATGAGCCGCAGCTCAGGTGCCGCGGGGGTCGGGGCTGGGGCGGGGCCGCGCGGGCCCGCGGAAGCAGGGCTCGAGCTCGCCCCTCGGGCGCGGCGGCGCCGCCCGATTCCCGTGGGGTCTTGGCTTCTCCGCGTCTTCCCAGGGTAACGGCCCGGGCCCGCCCCGTGGGGGCTGCGAACCTCAGCAGCGGGGATGCCGGAGGAAACTGAGGCAAGGGGCGGGGCCGGAGAGACCCAGCGCGCTGCCGGGGTGGTGAAGGGCTGGTGATCCCCCTGCACTCCCCTGGGTGATGGCGCTGGCCCTGCCGATCCGGCTGACACCTTTTGGCCTGATGGACCTGACGTCCCCGGGGAACGTTTCTGCACTCCGCTGGGCCCGGGAGGCACCCCCGGGGAAGGACACCCCAACCCCATGCTCAGGGCGTGGCCCCAGGGTGTTGCCCGGCCTCGGGTCCACAACCTACTCCTGCTAACCCGCCTGCCATCCCCACCCCATCTAATGCTGAGTCTGCCGGATCCGCCCGGTGGTATTCTGCCTGAGGATGGACCCTGTGCTGGGAGCCCGATTTAAGGCTTATCCACAGTAATAATATCAGTAATAGGGCCCGTTCATCTCACGGCTCAGCATCGTGCCAAGTGTGTTTTAAGTGTGTTCTCTCTCTGACCACAACTCTGGGAGATAGGTAGTTATTACCCCCATTTTGCAGGTGAGGAAACTGAGGTCGGAAACTTAAGGAACTCACCCAAGGTCATTCATTCCAAGGGGGTGGGGGCTGGATTAGAAGTCTGACTGCAGAGCCCCCTGCCCTTGTCACTGCAGACTAGTGAGGGGGGCCCAGCATCTCACCGCACTGCCTCCATAACCCATAAAAATCACAGTCACAATGATTTCTGTTAATTGAATGCCAGGCCCTCTAGTGAGCACTTCCCGTAGATCATCACTATTCTCCACATTAACCCTGTGAAGTTATGTCCTTAATTCTGCCACTTCACCCCCACTTTTCAGAGTTCAGGGAGATAGAGGCCATTGCTAAGTTTTTAAAGTCGGTCACTGGCTCAGCTCTCACCCAGCCTGCTCCAGCCCTGCTCTGTGGCTGCAACCTGCAGCATGAATCTGATGCCCTACCCAGTTCTGGGCCCCCTCTCTTGCCATTTATGCTTGATTCCACCCTGGTGGTTTTCCTCAGGGGTGACATTCAGCTCTTCACGGTGCTGGGTGCAAGTCATCCATGCAACCCAGGCAAAATCTCAGCCTCTGGAATGATGCCTGGGCTCTCCTGGGTCCTACTTCAGTCTTCTCGCTTGCAGCCTTCACCCCTACTGCTCCTCAGGCCCTGGGTAGCGTCTGGCCCCCAGGAATGCTGGTCCCTAGTTGTGCAGCCCCGTGCACCGGGTGCGGGTTAAGAACAGAGCTTTCGTGTTTGACAACTTGGGTATAATTCCTGCCTCCAACCATGTGTGCCTGGAGTAGAGTGTACTCAGGAAACATTACCAAAGACGTGGAAGGTGAGGCCGCATTTCTGTCGTCTATAAAATGGAGATAATAGCTGTCACACTCCTAGTGTGTCCTAGGCACTACCCTAAGTGTGGCAAGAGCTGTGAGCTCACTCAGTCCTTAGAACAACCCTACAAACAGGGACTGTTGTTAATCTACATTTTACAGGTGACAAAATCGAGGCCCAGAGAGGGTAGCTCACACAGTGAGTGACAGAGCCAGATTTGAACAGGCAGCCTGGCCACCTAGTACATGCTGCGAACCACTCCCTGTCCCCCGTGGCTTCCTCTCTCCTGTCACTCTGGGTTATTTTCCTCCTTGAAGTCTCCAATAACTGAAGTTACTGCATTGTCTTATTTGCTTGTGGGGTGCCTGTCTGTCCCAGCACCTGGAACGTCAGCTCCCTAAGGGCCTGTGGCACGTGGTGGACACAGTGGATTTGTTGAATGAAGGCATTCCATTGGCCAGTGCCTTGTCTTGGCCTCAGGGTGGTGTCCTTTGAGCAGGTCCCCACTGAATCCCTGCCCCCCCCCCAGGCCGGGTATACTACTTCAATCACATCACTAATGCCAGCCAGTGGGAGCGGCCAAGTGGCAACAGCAGCAGTGGCAGCAAAAATGGACAGGGGGAGCCCACCAGGGTCCGCTGCTCACACCTGCTCGTCAAGCACAGCCAGTCACGGCGGCCCTCGTCCTGGCGGCAGGAGAAGATCACCAGGACCAAGGAGGAGGCCCTGGAGCTGATTAATGGTGAGCAGGGCTGGCAACAGGTTGGGGGGAGGATGGGGGTGGGGGGTGTCCTCTCCTTGGGAGCCGGAACCAGCCTTGTAGACCTCACACCAGATCCTGCGCCCCAGCCAACTCAACCGTCAGCGCTGGCCGACACGGAAGTGCCTGAACATGACATGAGCCTGGGCCGCACAGCTCTGTCTGGCATCAGAGGGTGAGCCAGGTTAGGAGGGGAGGACCCAGCCTTGGGGGCTGGCAGACCTGGGTTCAGATGGTAGCTATGCCCCGTAAGCTCCAGGACCTTGGGGGACTTGCGTAACCTCCTTGAGACTCAGTTTTCACCTCTGTAAAATGGGCGTTGTCACATACCTGCCCCCGAGGCCCATCGGGCCAATTCTGCGAGGTGAGGGTGTTTGGTGCCCAGTGGGCCCTCAGTCATTGGGACCTGTTGTTGACGGTAATGTCATCAAGCAGGGTTCTGGGGCACCTAGGTGGGTGGGTCGGGAGGGAGGTTGGAAAGGTAGCAACGTAGAACCTGCTAGCAGAGTCGGTGACTTACCTCTTCCCTGAGAGAGGATGCTGTTCCTGTCTCTGTTCTGTTTCCTCCAGAGTCTAGAGCACTGGTGAGTACATAGACTTTTTCTTAAAAGGCCGGATGGTGAATACTTTAGGTTTTGAGGCCGTACATCTCCGCTTTGTAATTGATAGCAGCCTGAGATAATATGTACCCAAGCGGGTGTGGGCGTGCGTGTCAATAAAACTTCATGAAAATAGCAGCATGTCGCCCATTACGGCTGTCAGTTGCAGATCCATGGTATAGAGCTGCCTGGCATGGCCACCACTACCTACACGGGGCTGTTTCCGTTTAAATTAATTAAAACTAAGTCATATTAGAGATTGGTTCCTCACACACTGGCCACACTTGAAGTGCTCAGTAGCCCCATGTGGTGAGCGGCTGCCATCTCAGCGCAGACCTAAAACATTTCCATGCTTACAGGAAGTTCCGTTGGACAGTGCTGGTCTGGATCTCACGTGTGGTGTCATCATTCAGGCTCTGCCACCACAGACCCCAGACCCCCCCTGGGCTGCTCTTACCACGCGTGACCCAGTGCCTCACCCAGACCCAGCTGGCCCGAGTGCCCATCTGGCTCTGCCCAGCCCTGGCTGTGTGACCTTGAGCAAGTTACTTAACATCTCTGAACCTGTCTTTTCATTTGTAAAATTCATGTTTTGATAATAGAACCTACACCTCATAGGGTAGTTGTGAAGACTCTGACCTAATGCAGTGAAGCTTGAATAACAGTTCTGGTGTCTGGTAAATGTTCCGTAATTGCTAGCGGTCATGATGATTGTTGTAATGAGCACAGGCCTGGCAAAGTGCACGGTCGGTCAGTATTGGCTCTTGTTTTACTGTCACATCCCTTGGTCCAGTATTTGGCCTCCAGGATATTACTTAAACCCACCCACCACCACCCCCACCCCCCGTACGGTGTCTGGCCTCTGTGAGCCTCACACCTCAGCATTACAGAGAGGAGCAGAGTTCATGCACAGAATCTGGAAGGCAGATTAAAGAGCTCGCCTCCTGAGCTCCGTGAGGACAGGGACTGGCTCTCTTCCCACCGTATTCCCACCGCTCTACACACAGCCTGGCCTACAGTCAGTGCTCACAGCCTTGATTCAGGAACCAACGGGAAGTGAGAAGGATTCCTAGCAGAGGAAGTGGCAGAAGTAAAAGCCTGGGGCAAGGCCATAGCCAGGACTCCGGGGAAGGCCGCATGGGGGACTGAGGGGGGATGAGACCCTGCAAGGGCATGTCCCAGCAAGGTTGAGGGGGGCCCCAAGTGAGGTGAAGAGTTTGGGTCCTTTCTGGAGATGGCAGGAAACATGGCCACATATGACGTCAGGACGGCTCTGCAGTGCTTTGCTTTCAGGAAAGAGCTGTGTGGCCAGAGTGTGAAGGGCCAGGGAAGCTGGAGGGCCCGGAGCCCAGGTGGTTGGGTCTAGCAGTGAGCGATGAGGGGGGTCTGGCTGCCCGAGGGGAAGAGGAGGAAGTGGGTGGGGAAAGCCCAGAGAATCACGCGGTGACTTGGGTCTTCCCAGCTCAAGTGGTCCCTGTTCTCAGGCTTTTGGACCCACAAGAGTGGGCAAGAGGCAACAGGCATTTGGAGATTGAGTCTCCACTGGTGGAGGGGACTTGGGAAGAGGCGCAGTCTGGGGAGGGACTCATTAAGTCTGAGGGGCCCAAGGAAGAGCCGTTGGGGGGCAACTGGGAGAAGGTCTAGATTCAGCAGAGCAGCCAGGCCAGAGACGGAGACCTTTGGGACAATCCTGGCAAGAGATGGCAGGAGGCTGAGGCAGGAGGGCACGGGGAGATCTGAGCGTGCGTGGGAAGGAAGGCTGTCAGGCCATGGAGATTGCCTGAGAGGGGAGTTGAGGGTGCCGCCCCGTCTCCAGGATGGACAAGTGTGCGCCCAGTGAGCTGATACTGTGGCAGGAGCCTGGGGGTGCTGAGGTCAGCTTAGGTCTTAGAGAAGGGGGATCGGGGAGGTGCTCCCAGGAAGCAGCTGGGCCCTGGGGCCTAACCCTAAGTCAGTGCAGGCTCGGGCATGTTAGCAAGGGCTGGACTCACGGACCTGCACAGATGGCCTGGGGGAAGCTGTGGGAGGACCTGATGGGCCAGGGAGGGGTGGGGGAGCAGATTCTGGAGAGATCCAGGGGCAGAATCAGGACTGGGTAACGGGTTAGCTGGGCAGGGAGGGGTGAGGTCAGAACCAGTGTGGCTCATCCTGGAGTCACACACAGATGGAGCCTGGTGCCAGCCATGTGGCCTTGGGCAAGTGTCTCAGAGCCTTGGCTGAATCATCTGTAGAACGGGGGCAGGACGGCCATGAGGTCCAGCCGGCCAGCGGCGGACTGCCCAGCAGAGCAGTGGGCTCAGTGCCAGGTGCTTGCTGTCTACACGGGACCCCGGTCATTAAGGCATGTGTGTTTGGCGGCCAAGGTCAGGACAGAGTGTCTGCTGCTTCCCCAAAAGAGCTCTGGGCAGCCTGGTGGGCTCCCATGTAGACCCGACAGTGATTTTGGCCTGCTTACTCAGTGTCTTGAGATGGGGCTGGGTTGGGGGGGTCATTAGGAGAGCGCAGTGAGACGGTGCGCTTCGTAACCACTCACTCATGTGCTGTGTCAGCAAGCTTGGGGCGTCCAGGCCTGCTTTTCTCTTCTGTGAAAGAGGATGTTCCCTCTGTCCTGGGCTGGTTCCAGGTGATCAGGAGATCAGGATTGGGGGCTCGAATCTCATGAGTACCCATTTAGGTCCAGTGCTCCCCACTGCCCCGAGGGGACAGGCTGCCTGCAGTAGGAACCAGAGTGTCTGCATTTTCTGCTGAGGCTCCTTTTTCTCTGCAGCTGCTGGGCTGTGGCCAGGCCCTGTCAGGGATCTGAGGACCAGCTGCCTGTCATTGCCAGTGTCCTTGTCTAAGGAGGCCAGGCTGTGGAGAAGCCCTCTCCACCTGCTCCCCATCCCTCCAGCCCCACAGGCCCAGGGCCTGAGTGTCCCAGGGAGGCCCCAGTGGAAGGAGCAGCTCCCTCAGCACACAACCATGCCGAGGACTTAAGGGTCCCAGGGAGGCCCTGGTGTGAGCAGCAGTCCTCATACCCAGGGTCTGAGGGTCAATGAGCACCTTTGGCCTAGTGTCCCCACCCAAGATCAGTGAGTCCCTTCCAGCCTGCTGGCTTCAGGCTGGGTCTCTGGTCTCTCGGGGCCCCTCCCGCTGGATCTTGGGTCGTCTGGGACAGCAGATCTAATCCTGTCACCTCTTTCTCTGTCCAGGCCCCTTCCCTAGTTTGTCTCTAAACCTTTCTAGGGGCACCTGGGTGGCTCAGTCAGTTAAGCATCCAACTCTTGATTTCGGCTTGATTTTGGCTCAGGTCACGATCTCAGGCTCGTGAGATCAAGCCCCCTGTTGGACTCTGCGCTGGGCGTGGAGCCTGCTTAGGATTCTCTCTCCCTCTCCCTCTCCCCTCTAGAAAAAAAAGAGTCAGACTCAGAGACCACCCGATTTGTTTACTCACTTTCCCCTAAATAACTGTGGTGTATTAGCTCGGGGTGCTATAACAGAATCCCACAGGCTGGGGATTTATTTCCCACAGTTCTGGGGCTGGAAGTCTGAGGTGAAGGTTCACACCAATTCAGTTTCAGGTGAAGACTCTCTTCCTGGCTTATGGATCGCTGCCTTCTCGCTGTGTGCTCATGTGGCCTTTCCTTGGTGTGTGCACATGGGGAATGAGACATGGAGCTCTCTGGTGTCTCTTCTTGTAAGGACACTAATCCTGTGGGATCAGGGGCCTCCCTTATGACCTCATTTAACCCTGATCACTTGCATGAAGGCCCATCTCCAAATACAGTGACACTGGGGATTGGGGCTTCAACGTATGAATATGGGGGGACACAATTCAGTCCCTAACACAGGGACGGACAACTAGTACCTATCAGGAGCTTGCGCTGCACCAGGCACTGTGCCTGCCGGAACTACCCCTCCTGGTAGCCCTCCAAGGTGGGAGCTGCTATCATTAGCCCATTTTACAGACCAGGCAAGTAAGGCTCCAAGAGGCAGTCAGCCACCAGGGTCACTGAGCTCAGGAGGGGTAGAGCTGAGGTCTGAATGCGGTAGCGGGGGTCCAGAGTTTGGCCTCCTCGGCCTCAGAGACGCACTGAGCAGGCCAGCCTGTGATCTACCTGCTGCGACAGGCGCCCTTCTGTCATTCAGCCAGTTTCAAGGGCTCCTGGACTCCCCGAAGCAGGTGGGAGTTCCTTGCTTCAGACTCGGAGCTCCTTGAGAGGCTGCCCCCAGGTCTGCCTCTCTCTCAACCGGAGCCCCGTTGGATGGGTGCCGTCTTGGTGAGGGGTGCTGAGGCAGGCAGGCCAGGCCAGGGCATTGCGGTGGGGGGGGGGGGGGGCGTGTGGTAGGTGCTTCCTTTTCTCCCCCTCTTGAGCCTTTTGATGTGAGGTGCACAGGGAAAAGACATGAGGCTCCAGTGTTCCTGCCTAAAGATCGGAGGGGTGGATCCCGCTCCCGCCTTCCCTGTGGCCTGTTTCTGTCTCATTTATTCATGAATCCCCTCAGCGTTAGCGAGCACCTGTTCTGTGCACAGACAGGGTGCCGGGAACGCAGCGGTGAGCAAGGCCAACCGGCCCTGCCCTCCCAGCATGAGGCGGGTGACAGACACACACACAGGACACTGGCAAACGCAGGGAGGCACCTCACACAGCGGGGTCTTGGGAAAGGCTCCTGGGTGAGGCCAGAAGACAACATACGCGCTTCCTGCGGGAAGAGACCATTAAGCAGAGGCCGGGAGGTGGTGGGGGCAGAGCAGGACTGGGAGAGATGTCCCGGCGGAAGGGGTAATCCTGAGCCCACGGGATGCACAGGGGTCTGAGGGTGCCCTTGCATCTTGGCTTGTGGCCAGACTCCTAAAAATCAGCTTCTAGAAAGGAGTGGGGTTTTTTGGTTTGTTTCCTAATCACTTGAGGCTTCTCTCCAAGCAGAATGTTTTCTGAGTTGGCTGGTCAGAGGAAGGGTTGGGTGCTGTGAGCGACGGCGGGCAAAGGCTTGGCTGATACCCGTGTCTGTGTACCTTGGCCAGGCCGTCTAGGCTCAGGCGGATCCGTGCTCACTCACGGCCCCAGCCCCTGGAGCCTGCGGGCCCCTGGTGCTCGTGCGGGGCTCTGGGCGGGGCCAGGCGCCGCACGTGCTGGGCATGCGCGGACAGGGCCCGCGGGGAACCCTGTGTGCTCAGGAGTCTCCGGCCCGCGGATCGGGGTCCAGACAGAAGGGAGAGGGGGAGAGATCTCGAGGCTGCCCAGGTGAGGCGGACAGATGGCCAGAAGTCCAGGGAGCGGAGGGGGAGGGGGGTGTCTTGGTGATGCCCGCTTCGGGGTGGATCGCGGTGGGTGCAGCTGGCACAGGGGGGCCCCCCAGCAGCCCAGGGGCTTGTATCGCGTTGGCGAGCCTTTCTGACCAGGCAGCGTATCACACTGACGACCAGACCAGACTGAGACGTCCAGGCGAGGGGGCCCAGGGATGGGCAGATCACACAGACACAGGGGGATCCTTAGCACTGAGACGCACAGCCCTCATGGAAAGGAGAATGTGACGTCTGTCAAGGTCTCCGAGCCAGGCACTGTGCTGTGTGTCACTGTGGCCTGCTGGCAAGTGACTGATGCTTCAGAGGCAGCGGGATGGCCAGGACATGACAAGAGTGACAGGGACATGGGGAAGGCAGGGGTGACGCGGGGCCAGCCGTGGAAGCAGCCAAGCAGATCAGATACCAGGACACTGGCTGCTGACGTGCTGTGCAGCAAGATGGGCCCGTAAGTGTGTTGTCACGGTTGTGATGGTTCGATTGTGGTCCCAGCGAGGTTCGTACTAGCTCAGCTTCCAGCAGATGGCCTGGCTGGGTGTCTGGGCCTCAGAGCACCAGGTAGATTAACCAGCAGTGTCCCCGTGGTGCTCAGACAGCAGCGGTGGACAGAAGTGTCATGGTGGTGTTGAGAAGTCCACGGGCAGGTATGCCAGGGTGATCCTCACGTCCAGTGTGGGCTGGGTGGGTGTGCGGAATGTCCCTAGGAGAGTAGCTGCCTGGGAAGCCATGTGGGACCAGCCCGAGGTGAGGGGCCGTTCTGGTGGTCGGGGGCTGGGTGTCCTGGGAGCCCACCCAGTGGCCGCTCATTCAGGTGCTAGGTCAGCTGGTTGGAGCAGAGGAGGAGGCCCTTAGGGAGGAAAGGATGGGTTCTGGCTCCAAGGGCTCACGCCTGAACTCAAGAGCAAGTGGGGGCTCTTCCCTGCCAGGCACACACAGTCCTGCGCGCTCTGCCCCCCGCATGCTGCCCCTGGCGTCCCTCTCCCCTCCAGGGAGAATCCGTACCCAATGGGGACAGTTCGTGCCACACAGAGGGTGAATCCAGGGCGATGCCAACACAGCCTTTTAGGGCAGCTGGGAGAAGAACTGTGTCAGGGGCCGTAGCCCGTGGGAATGACACGTGTCCCACCGAGGCTGCCTTGTGGTCTCTTCACGACGCCCCTGGAAGCAGCCTGGGCCTTCCTCCCAATTTCGATGCGTTGGACAACTGAGGCCCAGGGACTGAGATTCAGCCGGCTCCTGTGGCAGAGCTGGCCTGGTGCCCCGGCCTCCTGCCTTTCTCCTAGAAGCGTCTAGAAAATTTCCCCATCACCGCCCTGGGGGATCTGGGTGGGGGCCCTGGGTCCCAGCATCCCTCTTCAGTGTCTGCCCTGCCTTCTGCTCTCCTCCCCAACAGGGCCTGGAAGTAGATTTTTTTCCCCCAAAATATGTGTTGGGTGGGAAGAGGTCATGCTATATTCATGTTATGTTGAGGGGGGGAGCGCTAGGAGTGACGAAGGGAGCAGGGGTGGAGGAATGGGGTGTGAGACCAGCATTGACCACCACGGGGTCAGGGTGTGCACGCATGCGGAAGGCATTTCATGGACACATGTGACTGTGCACACATGTTGGGGGGGTGGCATTCGTGGACATGTGTGAGGCGAGTACTCACACGTGCTCGTGTGCAAAGTAGGGCAGGGGTTGCAGGCCCCCCGTGCCGAGTGAAGAGCCACCCTCCACCTGGAGCCCTGCACCCCATCCTGCCCTGCCTCTGATGCAAGGTCTCCCTGTATGTCCCGTGTCATGTGTGTCCACAGGCTACATCCAGAAGATCAAGTCAGGAGAGGAAGACTTTGAATCTCTGGCCTCACAGTTCAGCGACTGCAGCTCGGCCAAGGCCAGGGGAGACCTGGGTGCCTTCAGCAGAGGTGCGCAAGGAGCGGGCACCACCTAGCCCTAGAGGAGTCTCTGTCCCATCAGTGGGGGTCCCCCAGCCAGGCGGAGGTTGGGAGGGACAGCCCCGGCTGCACAGGCCTTCAGGGTCCACCAGGTGGCAGCACAGTCCCGCAAGCTTCAGAGGGACTCGCCCTGCTTGGGGAGGGGGCGTGGCGGGGCTGCTTCTGCCTGGTGTCCTTCCCTCCTGCGGTGGGGAGTCCGTCTGGGGGTCTCTCTGTGCAGTTGTCCCCATCATGGACCCAGCAGGGTAGGTACTGGCTGCCATTTGCCTCTCCTCTGGTTGAGGGGTATAAGGCTGGGTCCCCTGAGAGCCCCAGGGCCTGTCTCCAAGAATGCCCCTCCCAACACCACCCTCAGGAGTGGGGAAAGCAGGGGTGAGGGGAGGAGAGTTCAGATCAGCAGCCCTGAGTTTAGGCCTATCTGGCTCAGGCAGTGGGAAGGGAGGAGCAGAGCGGATCAGGCCACCTCCTCCTTTCCCTCCTCTTCCCCCTCCATCCTGGGGTCTGCGGAGCATCAGGGAGGGGCCCAGGATGGGGTGAGGAGTGTGGGGAGAGCCAGCAAGGGGCTGTCAGCCGCCTGCCCGCCCCAGGAGGCAGGCGGGACAGATGATGCGGCAGGGGCTGGCAACGGGGGCCCGGGGAGACAAGTTCATCACTGAGATGTGCCTCCCAAGTGCCCAGCGGCAGAAGCCGCTCTGCCTGCCATCCCTCATGCTGTCCTCGGGCTTCCTGGGGCTTCTTAATGGCCCCGCCGCCCTACTGACAGGGCCATAAGCCGCATGATGGATGAGCATAGGGCTCAGCACAGGTGGGAGCCCCATCTGCCTGCCCCACCTGGTCCTGGCCTGCGGCCGGGCCTTGACCCTCACACGCCATCCCTCACGCTTCCCCAGGTCAGATGCAGAAGCCATTTGAAGATGCCTCCTTTGCACTGCGGACAGGGGAGATGAGCGGGCCCGTGTTCACAGATTCCGGCATCCACATCATCCTGCGCACGGAGTGAGGGGTGTGGGTGGCTCAGGCCTGGCCTGCAGGGTCGGGTGGGGCGGGACGGGTGGCTGGGCCCACAGACTCTGCTCCCTGCTGTCAGCCGGCCAACGGGTGCCCCTCCCTGCTGACGTCACAGTATTTATTGTTCCCAAAATGGCTGAGGGGAGCTCTTCACCATTGGGGGCTCCCTCTCTGCCCCCAGTTGGGGCTGTCCCTGCCAGACTCCTCTCCCCTTTAGGAATTGACTTCAGAAGGGCAGGTGGGTGGAGAGGCTCCCAGACTGAAGGGGTCAGGGTGACCTGTCCCAAAGAGAAGGCCTGGTCAGCTGAGCTGCCCCCTCTGTCTGTCCCCGCCACCCAGGCCCAAGATGGGGGCAGGACGGCCTTGTTTCCGGTTATGCTATGTTCCTCTACTCAACTGCAAAAAGCAAATGCTCCACATGGGGCCCAGGCTGCCCACCTCCTTGGGGCCCTCACTGAGGGTCAGTGCAGCCCCCTTCGCACCCTCGATTAAACTTGGAACCACTACTCTGCTGTCTTGTGTCTCGTTCCCTCCCCACTGAGGTGAGGGGGGAGCTGTCAGGAGCAATCGTCTTCCGCCGTCCCTAGCGTCCCACGTATCCAGGCTGCATTTCCTCCCTGAGAAGCCTCCCTTCATCCTGGGCCCGGGGTGGCGGTGGGGGGTCCAAGCAGGGAAGTAGGGCGCCAGTCAGTGTCCATGGTCCTCAAACTTGGGTGTTTAAGAATGTTCTAGAATGCTAGGGCAGTGCCCTGATGTCACATCTCTGGATTCAGCCGGTCAGGGTGGACACACACACACACACACACAGACACACACACACACACCTCCCACCCCCACTCCCCGGACGCAAGCCACTCCACTCCCAACTAGAACAAATTACACCCAGCACCCTGAGGCCTGCTTTCCTGTTACCACAAATGCTTCTGGCAGGTTCTTCTGGGTCCTGCCTCCTTCTCAGATGCTGTTACCTTAGCAACAGGGGACTAGCCAGGAAGGGAGGGGGCTACTGCCAGGTGCCTCTGAGAGTGGGGATCCTGCCCAGCCCTCTGGGGGAGGGAGGCCCTGTACTGGACCGAGGAGAAAGGGCTGTCTTGGAGCAGAGGGGATGCCTATGGCAGAGCCGGTCGAGGCCCCTCCCGGGTGGCCTGTGGGTGTGGCCCACCTGCTTTCTGTCACCTCCTCACAGCTACCCCTGTGCCGGGGCCTGGGCTGGGGGCCCAGTTCAATCAAGGAGTTTATGGGCTTCGCCCACTCTGCCCCCCTCATTTAATGGGAACCATCCCAGATCGGGGCGGGGGGAGGGTGGCAGGCTAGCAGGGCTTGGGGACCTGAGCAAAAGAAGCCCTGCCCAGCCCCGTCCCAGGGGAGGCCCCTAGGGCTGTGTCTCATAAACAGTCACTTGGGCCAGCTCCCATCTGGCTGGTTTCTAGAGCAATCGTGCTCTGCTTGCTGCCTGCCGGAGTTTGTCGTTAAGGTTTAATGGGCCTCCTTGCCACTCCGCAGGCTGGAGGGGGGGGCCGGTGGGCTGGCTGCACCTGCGGGCAGAATCTTCCATCACGTGTGGGGGCCAGCAGGCAGGCAGCAGCACCCCCGTTCGCACCAGCAATGCTGTGGGGTCGGGAGCGATCACACCCCTGCTGAGCCCTGGAGCCTCTGGGAAGGAGCAGAAACAAAGGGGGTGGACGGGGGCTGAGAAGCTGCTGGGGGGTGTTGTATGTTTTCCTGTGTGGGGTTGGCAGGAACGTGGTCTTTGCGGCATTCTGTCACTTTGGGCGTGTGTGTGCCCAAGCATGCGTGTGGCCATGTGACTCTAGTTATCCCTAGGTGTGTGTCCTGTGTGACACTAGGGAGGCCCCCTGACCGGGTGTGACCACCTCCCCCCGTGGACCTCCTCCTCCCTTTGTCTAGCTGTGCAGCGGCCCAAAGACGAAGACAAAGGAATGCCACTGTTAGCTAAACACGCCCCCGAGCCCACTCAGCGTCTGAGTGATTCATGGTGAAGTAGCTCTGGCTTCCCTCACCTGCTCCACAGCCCCACCCACCGCCTCCTGCCTGGAGGTGGGGTCGTAAATCCCAGGCCTTCTGGATGGTGACAGCGGTGCAGTCTTCCCTCCTGTCCCCTTGGTCTGGCATTTCCCTGCCCAGAATGCCTCAGGGCGGGGGCGGCGGGGGAGAGCGGTTTCCAACCTTCTGCCACGTGCACCAGCCCAGGCTTCTGTGGCCACGCGGCAGGGCTGGGGCGGATCACCTCCACTTGGGGTAAGGCAGGCACTGCCACGGGATGGGCTACGAAGTTCCCCACTGTAGCCGGGCCCACGTCCACGAGGGAGCAAGTCAGAGGTGGCGGCAGGCAGCCTAAGGCGCACAAGGATCCTGGCCTGGGTCGGGAGCGGACGGGTATCCCTCCTGCCCATCCTTGGTTGGAACAAAAGCCACAAACGCAAAAGGGTAAGGAGCACTGGGCCTGCCTCTGTGTGTGAGAGAGGGACAGGGAGGTTAGGATGCCAGGCGCTTTGGGCATCTGCTGGACGACCGGCGTGCAGAGGTGACCCGCACGCCCGCACCCAGCCCTGCGTTCTGTGCGCGTCTCCAGGGCCGGGTGGGTTTGGACAAAGACGGTGGAACTCAGCAGCCCTCTATCCCCGACCTTACTTTGGGAGTAGGAGAGACCAGTGAACTACTCTTCCACCCGCACCATGCTCATTTGGGGGATTTGCCTGCAAATAAATACGGATAGGAGGGCTGGGCTGCAGAGGTCCTAAGTGGCCCCTAACTCTGTGCCCTTTTTCTTTTTTAATCAGGTACAAAGTGCCTCAATGGGCTTATCCGGGAATCGGTTCTTTTTCAATGTCAAACTTGTTAATTTAAATGGAAATTAATTGCTTTTCTTGAAGATTTCTTTAAAAATTGGTTTTAAATGAATGCATTAGGCAGTTACATTTATTATTCATTGGTTTCATTTGCAGTATGGTCCCCGTGTCCCGCGTTCCCGGAGATGCCAGCACAGAGCGGAGATGATTTAATCAGAGAGGCCATTAATTAGAGATGGGCGGGGGAGGGTAGCTCCCAGAAGAGCTGGTCTCGCTTCCTCCATGGTCTCAGTGGGGTGGGATCTAGGCCCCTGGGGTTCTTTACATAATATTCCTCCCCAGATTGAGTGGGGGCCATGTGGTGGGGCCAACGTGGGGGTGGCGGTCAGCACTACCTCTGTTCCCAGCCGCCCGCCCCAGAGGTGACTCTCCCCACTCTTGCAGTCTGTCTCACCTTGGCCACCAGGGATCTGGCTAAAATAAGGCCCTCATCTGTTCTTCCCCTTCTGTGCCCCCCACTCCCCACCTTAGTCACATCACCAAGGCTCCTGAGGAATTGGCCTCTGCTTCTCCGGCCTCTTTCCGGCTCCCTCACGCTCCTTCCTGCCTCCCATACTTCCTAGCATGGCCGGTTCTTCACCTCCAGGAGCTGTAGTCTTCGTGTTGGGGCCCATCTCTGCCCAAGCCCCTTCCAGTGAATGGGCTCCAGGCGTGGGGTGAGGGTGTGTTCAGCTGAAGGCACCCAGTGTCCCCTTCAGGCTGTTTCTACCTTTTAAGTAGTGAACTTAGAACAGGTGCGACTCATGTAAAATGATTTTGAAATTACAAAGCAAAAAGAGAAAAGGAAAAATATTGTGCCCTACTCTCTCATACCCAAATTCTTAAAAGCAGCCAAAGTGTTTAAAAAAAATTTTTTTTTTTAAGTTGCCAGATGGTTCAGTGATGCACCAGTGTGATCAATGAGTGAAAAACCAGTAATGGAGAATATTCATTGGAGGCCTGTTTTCATTGTTGTGATAGAATTCTCCGTTGTTTGGATCAAACTGCCTTCAAATTGTTTTCAAACAAAACAACTTTGGCTTGGGTCTCCTCACCTGTCTTCCCGAACGGCTCGCCCTGCCATGCAGCCCACCTGGCCCCCAGGCTGGGCTTGTCTGCCCCCGGTGCCCACAGCTTGTGGCCTGGGACAAAGGAGGCCCAGCCGGGATGGGTCTCCAGGCTCACACTTAGCCTCCACCTTGCCTCCTCTGCCCCACTGGGACACACAGAGCAACCAAAGCATCAAATGTCAAAGGTCCCGTTTATTCCAGCAACCTGGAAAGAGTGTAAATAAAAAAAGAAACCGATTCATGCACTCAACTCCTTGAAGGGGAGGAGGGGGCTTGGAGGGAGGGCCTGGGGAGATGGGTGGGAAGCAAGGAGGGAGGGGAAGGAGAGAAGAGAGAGACTGAGTGGCAGACAGGGAAAGAACTGGAGAGTCAGATCCATGAAAAGACAGAGACAGAGGGACATCAATAAAAAGGCCGAAAGAGTGAAGTATCAAAATCAGAGACCGACAGAGGAGAAAAGACACAGAGAGAATGCACTAGTAGAAATACAGGGGCAGAGAAGGAAAGCCCGGCAAAAAGGGAGGGAGAGAAAAAAACGGACAGGAGAGGGGAGAGAGAGGGCCCGACAGAGACAGAAGGCGAAAGGGACCCGGGCGGGCCGGAGTCGAAGGGCCCCCCGCCCCGCTCCCCGCGGCCCTCGGGCGGCAGCCTGAGCTCCCGCAGCCGCTAGGGGTCCCCCGCGGTGCTGATGACGTGGAAGAGGGTGACGTTGTAGAGCACCTGGTGGCCGTTGTTCCAGGTGTAGAGGGCCCGCTCCCGGGGGTTGTAATCCAGCATGGAGATGTGGGAGTACTGGTTGTGGAAGGGCACGTCCGTGTACTCGTAACTGGACGTGTTGGTGAAGTAGGCGAAGTAGACCTTGGCCCCGGCCAGGTGCGAGTTGGTCACGTAGAGCACGCCGCAGATCATGAAGGCCTCGCCCGCGCTGCGCTTGGGGTAGCCGGTGTCCCAGGAGCGCACGACCTCGAGGGTGTGCGGGTCCAGCCGGCTGACCACGATGTTGCCCGCGTTCTGGTTGGTGGTGTACACGGCCCAGAGCCCGCTCTCGTCCACCATGAAGTCCATGTCCGAGAAGCCGCCCCAGGAGTAGGGGAAGGTGTTGTTGTAGCCGGCCCCCGGGAGGCTCCTCTGCACCAGCACGGAGCGCGAGCGGAAGTGGTACTTGACTACCACGTTGCTCTGGTACTTGTTGTAGAACAGGGAGCCGTTGTACACCACGTGGCCGGTGCCTGCCCACGGCTGCGGCAGCAGGTGCTGGATAAAGTTCTGGCCCTTGATGAAGTCCCCCAGAGTGCGGAACTCCAGGACCCGCCGGCCCTTGTAATAGCCATCCATGTACCAGACCTACAAGAGAGCCGCGCGTCGCTGCCCAGCTGCCCGCCGCCACCCAAAGGCCCCAGCAACCGCCCAGGTATCACCCGTGGTCATTAGGGATCCACAGTCACTTAGTGGTCATGAGTCAGTCCGGATGTCCAGTGACCATTCGTGACCGGTCATAGTCCCAGTCATGGGATCATTTGATCAGGAAACACCATGGGTCTGAAAACAGACACTTGCTACCTAAGGATCAGGGCATATCGCGGTCCCTGATGGGCTCCCGGGGCCCAGGAATTCACCGCTCATTGGAGATGGGATGGTTAGCAGTCACTGGACAGCCCTGGGGTGACGAGGTCACTTGAATTCACCCCCGTGGCCACAAGATGACCCGGCCTGTCAGCAGCGTTTCCTCTACCGTCACCACCTACCGTCGCCATGTCAGTCAGCAGGGGTGCATGCCCTCACTAGGGCTGGTTATTGGGCCAAGCATCTCGAAAACTTTCATGCCAACATTATCACGACCATTTTGAAGATAAGGAAATTGAGGCTCAGAGACATTAAGGAACCTGCCCAAGGTTCTCTAGCTAAGAATTTGGTGGCAGCCGGATGCAAATCCAAGTCTGATTCCCAAACCCAAGCTCTTCACCACTTGGTTGAACCCCCATAATCCCTGGGAGGCCAGTGATCATAGTGAGACAATGGCGATTTACTACCTCTCGTCGCTGTGACACTCAGTGGCCACCTAGTGACCGATATCAGTCACTAGGATAGTCACTGGGCAGTTAGTGGATGGTTCCTGTGGGTCAGAGGTGATGGGCAGTTGTGACCATGGAGACCACTGGAAGTCCAAACGGTCAACAGACTTGGCTATTCTCAGGGCTGGAAGGTCCTCGGTCACCTGGGGTTACTAGACAGTCAAGGGGAGGGCCAAGGGCTCTGGAGATCCTAGGACACTTCAGCCTACAAGAGAGGCATTGGTGTGGAATTGCTGGGCACCTGTGGGCAGCCACAGGCTGTCTCCCCCAGGCTCTGACCCCTGGGGTGGGCACAGTCACTCACCCGGCTATCCGCACTGGGGGCCATCGTGTCGGTCATCCAGGAGCCAAAGCGGGACCCCATGGCCCGAATGGTGATGGGGTTACTGACCCCAGTCAGCTTCCCACAGCCTGGGAGGTAGGAAGAGGGTAGATAAGGGTGGAGGATGGGAAGAGCCCGAGCGAGACAGGGCAAGGATGATGTGGTGTGACCAAACTGGGAAGAGCTGGGACCAGGGGTGAGGGAAGATCCAGAAATCTGGTCCCAAGATGGAGTTAAGTTGAGGGTAAGGGGACTGGGAGTCAAACGTCAGGGGCATTTCCAGTTTTGGGGTCTATTTTAGGCCTTGGGTAGAGAAGTCAAAGGTCAAAGTTTAGAAGTTAGAAGTCAAAACCATGCCCAGCTTCTGGGCACATAGGTGGTATTAGGGTTGGGTGTGGAGGTCAGGGGTCAAAGTCAAGGGTCAAGGCATACCCAGCTTCTGGGCACAGGCATGGAGCCGGGCCTCCAGGGCCATCACCCGCTGCTGCAGGTCCTCGTACCCGTAGGCGCCCATCTCCTCCTGGATGGCTGCAAGGCTGCTGGAGAGATTCCTCACCTCCTCCCGCAGGTGCAGGATGGTGCGAGTGTCCGCCTTGTACTGCTCCAGGACTGAGCTCAAGGGCAACAGCTCCGACATCCTGTCCTTCAGCTCCTGCCCACCAAGATGGAACCCTCACTGATCCTAACCCCTGACCTTTGACCCAGTCCTGACCCCAGCCTTGGACCCATAGCTTCACCCCCTTATCTCTGATGCACACCTGGCCCTTGACATTTGTGCATACTAGACCCTGGAACCCAGCCTACCCTTGGTCCCTCCCAGACATGACCCCACTCTCAGAACTAATGGACGCCAATCCCAACTCTTCCCTTGGCCTCTGACCTGACCCAGAGGGACCCACCTGGAAGCTCTTGGCTGAGAGGGACCCATCAGCCGCCCGGAGTCGTGCGTCCAGGCTTCGCATGAGGGTCTCCATGCTGCGCACGTACTGGAGGTCACGGTATGTCCGCAACTCAAGGACCTCCATGGACTGGGAGACGTTCTGGACCTAGGAGCTTGGGAGGGTTAGGGAAAGCCGGACTCCTGCCCTCCCCAAGCCTTGAGATGTCACAGATGAGGCCTGGCAGAGCCGGAGGCCAGCACCCAACCAACCTGCTCCCCTGATCTTACCGGCAACCTCCCCGCCCGGTCTGGCCATTACCCCCTCTCACCTCCCACCCCTTCTTCCCTGGTCTCCAGGCTTACCCCCTTGCCCTGCCCCGCAGTCAGTTCTTCATACAGCAACCAGAGGGAGCTTTTCAAAAGGAAGACCCTGCGGCCAGTCCTGCCTCCTCTCCATGTTCATCCACTGCGACCCACCAGCCCCCTCTCCTCTCACAGACTCTAAGCTCCTTCCCGCCTCAGAGCCTTTCCACCTGCCGATCCCTCTACTGGGTGCGCTGTTCCCCTCGTCCTGCCATGCTGGCTCCCTCGCCCTTCAGGCCTCATCTCCAGCATCACCTTCTCAGAGTGCCCCTGCCTCCAGTAGCCCTCCACCCTCTCTCCCTTACGTGGTTATGTTCTTCCCAGCTACAGCTACTATCTGGAACATTCTCATTCATCAGCCTCCTTCAGGTGAGATCCACACGGGCAGACCCAGTGTCTAGCTCGTCCACAGCGAAATCCCCAGTGCCCAGCACTGGCCTAAACTAGATGCTCAGTAAGTGCTTTTCAGCTACATGATCGAACTGAATTCCCTTGCCCTAGCCTCTCCTAACCCCGAATGAGGACCCCCTGGTTCCCATTTCCACCTGCCTAAGGTGAGCTCCACCTGGTTAAGGTAAACTCAGAGACAGCACTGGGTGCTTGTGGAAACACACAGATTTTCCTGAACCCCTGTTCACACGACACTTGGAAGTTCTCAGAAACCCAACAGCCCAACATCCACCCTGGATGCCACGACACATTTTTATAACCATTCTCAACAATCAGGGGATCCCAATGGGTGTCCCAAACTGGCCAAGCAGTGCTGGTGTTGTGGGCAGGGCAGGATCCTGCAGAGTTCATGGGTGGGAGAGTCCAGGGCTGACCGGGATCTCTTCTGTTCTCACCAATCCCTCAACTTCCTCTTCTATAGGATAATGATGGTTAACTGGTCCCTTTAGCTGACTAATGAGCAGTTCAGCTGGATAGTGTCAAGGGACAGCAGTCAGTCTATAAAGGGCACCAAAACATCCTCAGGGATGTTTTGAATGGGGACTGTTTTATATCGACCATAGTCAGAAGGGGATAGAATCTTGTATGTGTCTTGGGTTGGAGGGTGAGACCCCTCCCCAAGGGACACAAGACATTTTTCTCAGCAGGTGAGTCTGGTGAGTTAAAGAGCTGAGTAGGGCGTGCATGGTGGGGCCAGAGATCACACACAGGAGACTCAGATGCTGCCTCCCTGTCCGCACACAATGCTCAGCTTCTCCAAAGAAGCACTGAACACATATTGACTAAAATATCCACCTGGAGGGGAGCCAGGTTATGCTCCAGCTCTGGTGGATATATGGCTATATCTGGCCCCCAGCTGGCCTGGATGGGGGCCGAAGGCAGGGTAGAAATTGGGAGATTTTCACAGTCTTCCCGGGGCACATGGAAGGTTCTTACCTTCTCCATCAGCTGCCGCAACTCCCGGCTCCGGCCATCGCGGGAGCAGGTGCTCTGTGCCGGGATCACAGCCGTGCAGATGCATTTCCCGTCGGGGGCCTGGGCTGAGGTATACAGCTGCCAGCCTTCCTCCGGGCTTTGGAAGAGGGTCTGCAGGGAAGTCAGGGGTCAGAGAGCAGGAACCCAGTGGGGGATTCACCCTGCCCATGCTGGGGGAGAAAGAAGACCCAGGGAAGTGACAGATGCCCTGGAATGTGCTGGACCATATGCTGAATGCCTGATGCATGTAATCTCAATCCCTCCTCAAGGAAACCCATTTTACAGATGATGAGACTGAGGTATGGGGGGATTAAGGAACACGGCAAGGAGTTGTGGGATTCAAGCCCTTCCACAAGACAGGAATTTATTCTCTCACGCATGTTCACACACATACAACATGTGTATGAGTGGGCACAGACCCACTTGTACTGATCCCCAAAGCTGGACCTCCCTCCCTGCTTTCCCAGCCCACTGTGAAACATGGACTCTGGCTATACCCCAAGAGCCACTAAGTACAACCCTACTGTTGTCATCTCCCACCCCACCCCTGCTCCTGAGAAGCCCAGGTAAGGTAATGGCCAAAGGGTGACAGAATCCTCATAGGGACTTCAAGGCCCTTGAAAAGAAAGCATCATTGCACACTCCTAAATTCAACTTCAGATCAGTTTATGATGCTTAGGTAATTCAGGGATCAGTCACGGCTGTTTCCCAAGCCATGCTCCTTGGAACACTGGCAATCTTGCCAGGCATGCTCGGTGATCAAATAAATTTGTGCATTGTTGGGTGAAACAAGTTCCTTTGATGCAAGACTTATCAGAGCCCTTGAAATGCTGATGTGCATCAAGAAACTCCAAAATTTTCTACACTTATTAGAAAATATGAGTGCCCATTCTATGCCTGGCATAGGGTCTGGGATAGGGCTAGGAAGAGAGAGGTAAAGAAAACATCTGGCTGCTGCCCATGGATGGAGGAGACAGACATCAAACATGTAACCCCACTGATATTTCTAGAACTATTTATTGCAGTGAATGCTCCAAAGAAAGTGCAAGGAGTAACAGGGGGTCTTCCTCAGGCTGGGGATTTCAGAGGAGGTACCCCAGAGAAAGGACATTGAAGTTGAACTTGAGGGATGAGTGCCAGGAGAAGGGCATAGGGGAGGGGACACTTTTGACAGCACAAATTCAAATCAATATCTGGAGGTATTTGAGAAACATTGTTCAAAAAGCATTGAGTAATCACTGGATGGAACATGGTGGGCCCCCAGATTAGGCCCTCTTGAGCTTCCCCAGAACATACTGGACTTAGTCACAACTCTCAGTCTTTTTGTTTTCATCAGGGCATGATGGTCTCCTTTGTTCAGGAAATATTTGGTAAGTTCCTACTGTGTGTCAGGCTCTATTGTGGACATTGAAAACACAGCAGTAAATAAAATGCACAAACACAAAAGCTCTTCTAGGAGCTTATGTTAGACAAAGACAGAAATAGACAAGTAAATGCCAAATATTTAAAGGGTGATGAGTGCCATAGAGATAAGTAATATAGGGAAGGAATGATGGGGGGACGGTGCTGTGGTTGGGGGTTGCAATTTTAAGGTGGCCTGGTAGGGCCTCCAAAAAAGTGTCATTTGAGTCAAGACCTGAAGAAGGTGAGGGATGAGCCATGCAGATATCTGGGGATGTTCCAGGCAGCGATAAAAGCAGGTGCAAAGGCCCTGAGGCAGTACCATGCCTGATATGTTTAGGAAACATGGAGAAGGCTGGCATGGGTGGAGCAGAGTGAGAAAGGTGGTGGGGTGGGCGATTAGGGCAGGAAGGGGACAAGACAGCATGTTCAGGACCTCTGGGCTGTAGGAAGGACTTTGGTTATTCCTGGGGGAGGTGGGAGCCACAGAGGGTTCTGAACAAGGAGGGAGGTCATTAGACACAGGCGCCCTCTGGTGGCTGTGGGAGAGACAGACTGGGGAGCAAGGACAGAAGACCAGGGCCAATGAGACTGCATAGGTCCAGGTGAACAGGATGGGTGGTGGCCGTGAAGGTGGACAATGGAAGATTCTGGACCTAACCAAGATGTGTTCCAACATACCTGGAAGAAATTCTGATAAAACCCAAGTGTTTTACAGAGAAACAAAGCCCCACAATAATTGTTCATTTGGACAGCTGTTAACTGATCGCCCCACAGAAGCTGTTCCCATGAGCTGTAGCAGAGATAAGCCAGGCTGTGAGTTACGAGCAATCCTGGAGATGCCAGCTATTAGCCCACCTTTTTTCTCTCCCACTCAATAAAGTCTTTTTTTTTTAAGCTTATTGTAATGTGAGCAAGTGATATAATTGTACAGATGAGCTTGACTCCTCCACTAATTTATAAGAAAAACAAACCATTCATAAACGCCATCTGAAATGATTGTAATTAGTCATTCTTTGAGCCTTATGTTCACCCTTTTTGCCAGTCCACGTCTCCTCCATGGAGCAATGAAGTCACCCACCTTGCCAGCCTTTCTTGCATGCAGGTACGATTCAGGTAGAGCCAACAGTCATGGCTCCCCAGGCCTACAGTGCAGAAGCATCCAGGATCCCCCCCCCCAAAGCCCACTCTGCCTTTGCACTGGGCAGGCAGCAGAAGCCCCCTTCACCCCCCCCCCCCCAGCAGTCCCCAACAGTGCCACATAGGAGTTAGTGATAGATATCAGTACCCTCTCACCTCTCCGGTAGGAGGGCTCTGAGGGGCATGCTGCAGACAATTCTCCAGGGGAACCCACTGGGATCTTTGCTCCAGGTGCCCACAGTGGCGCCCTGCTCCTTAGCTCACCCGGCGTGGGAGTCCTTCACTTCCCCTACCAGTTCCTGGTGGTATCACCTCCCAGGTGAATACTCGCACTCAACTCCCCACCAGCTCTGCTTCTGAGGGAGTTCCACCTAGACAAGAAGGGGGGACCCAAGAATGCCTTCCACCTTGATTCCAGGAGGATGTGAGACTAGCTTTGTCTCCTTTCATGACAAATCCGGTTCTTTAAAACAAAACAAAAAAACTTGAGTCTAAGCACCCTCATCTGTGTCCCCTGGCTCTGATCTCCAAGCAATTTGGACAGAACACACCCCCGCAACCTCCGAAGGTTCTCATTTGTGCAGAGACAATGCAGCCCAGTTCAACATAATTAACATCCCCTTTCTACAATTCCTAGTGTATCCTTTGAAGCAAACAAGCCATTTTCTCTCAACATGCGAAATATTGAATTGTAAAAGAGAAGCAAGCTTTAAGTGGCAAGGAGAGAAGGCCTCCACGGCTTTCCTAAAATAATTGTCTGCGTTGGACGCACCTCGCTGAAGTGTTCTCTGCAGCAGTGTAATTAAATGCCTGGGTCTTGGCTGCCAAATCTCAGCACAGCAGAGATCCCGAGTTTTGCCTGGCAGGTTCAAGTTCAAATCCGCAGTCAAGTTCATGTCCCCAGGAACCACTGGAAATGTCCTGGAAGGCTCACTGTTGGAGAGTGCAAATGTCGGCTCTCTAACTGGATTTAGCTTGGAACCTCGGTCATGAACTCTTGGAGGTCACAGTCCTAAGAATAGAGAATGGCCTATCCTAAGAAAAATGCTTATGACAGCAGGTGTGAGAGCCCAGGAACTGTCCAGGTACAGAAACCTGCGATCAGGTGGCCGGTCTCACCTCAGATGTGGCAAATGTGCTGGAGAAGCTAGCTGCTTTCTTGGCTGAGCTGCTGGTTCCGGAGTTTAATATTCCTGCTAATGGGCTCTAAGCGGGGAAGCTATGTGCTCAAGTAGCTGTTTCTCAAATCGTCTTTTCTAGCTGGGATTTTTTTCAAATACTTTCACTGAGGATGCTGCCCCAATTAAGCAGCAATCCCTGTTAACAGGTCCAGGATTGACATGCAGGAAAAATGTTTCTCGCTGTCACACCCAGGATCAATCATCTCAGCCTACAGCTCTACCACCTACATCTTGGTTCCAACACAATTCCTGGTTCCCCCAGGGGTGGAGGGACGGCTACAGTATCTTGGGGCAGCCATCCGTGGAGAACTGGCTATCGGGGGTTAGCCAGCAGGAAGAGAGCAAGCAGCTGCCTCTTAATAAGACAAGGATATTATTGCATTTGAGGCCAGGTAATTTAATCAGGAGGCAGAAGTGGCTTGGGGCTTATATATTTATTTGTACCCTGGCTTGTTCCAGAGGACTCCAAGCGATTTACAAGGATATTTGTAAACTACCACACGATAGCTCCAATTAGATAGGAGAGTAGGAATTCAATGTTTCTGGAGGGCAGTCTGCCAATCTGGAGCCAAAGCCTCAAGATTTCTTCATTTGCATTTAACCCAGCCAATCCTAGTGGAAGAATTTAGCCCAGGGGAATTGTGCGGACGAGCACTTGATTGCTACAAGGAGCACATTAAAGGGCTGTTTCAAATTGGACCACTGGAATGTGCCCCCTCCAGTTGCTCGACAGGAGGGGGCTTGATTTCAAAACTTAAGGCACATGCATAGGAGGGAATACTACACAGCCAAGAAAATTAGAGTTTGGTGGGGATTTTTATTGTCATCTTCAGATTGGTCTTATCTTCTAAATTTCTCAATCCTTTAATTTTTTTTTTCTTTTGCAAGGGAGACAAGGAAGGAAGGGAAAAGTGGGGACATAGACAGAGTCAGAAATTAGGCTAAGAAAAACTCATCCTTTTAAAACCCGAACAACCAGCATATGGTCAGGCCATAAATTTGGCTCCAAGTTCCTTAGCAGCCGACTCAAAAAGGAAAAGCTGGTCATTTATGCGGTTCCCAGTGTCCTGAAACAAAAGCACAGCAGATGCTCAGGAGCAAGCTTAACTATTTTCAGTACCGAGAACAGGCAAGGATCTCTCCCACGATCCTCCCAAAAAGCAGTCCCTGTGATGTCACCAGCATCTTTCCAGGCAACATTCTTACACTGGGTAAGGAGGGGGGTGTGGGCAAAATAGGTGAAGGGGATTAAGAGGGCACAAACTTCCAGTTATAAAATAAATAAGTCACGGGGATGAAAAGCAGAGCATAGGGAATGTAGTCGATCTATTGTAACAACATCGTAGGGGGGACAGATGGTGACTACACTTCTCGTCGTGAGCATTGCATAAGGTATAGAATTATCAAATCACTATGTTGTACACCTGAAACTAATATAGCACTGTGTATTTTTTCAGTTAAAAAAACTTATGACAGGGGCGCCTGGGTGGCTCAGTCAGTGAGGCGTCTGCCTTCAGCTCGGGTCATGATCCCGGGGTCCGGGATTTGAGCCCCGTGTCGGGCTCCGTGCTGGGCAGGGAGTTGGCTTCTTCCTCTCCCTCTGCCCCTCCCCACTGCTTGTGCTCATGTGCATGCATGCTCTCTCTCTCTCTCTCTCAAATAAATAAAATCTTTAAAAAAAAACTTCTGACAGAAAAAACTCATTTCCTTTGGATGTTTCTTACTCCTACTTGGATGGTAGAGTAGAGGCAGGTGGTCAAGAGCAGAGTCTGGGGGTCAGGCTGCCTGGGTTTATGTCTTTGCTTGGCCACTTGCTCATTGTCTGAAGCAAGTCACTTCATCTCTCCCTGCCTCGGGTTCCTCATCTGGAAAATGGACACAATAGCTGTACCTACCTCACAGAGCTGCTGGGAGGCTTGAATGAGTTAATGCCCTCTACGTGCGAGTGATTACAACAGTCATCAGCATGTAGTAAGCGCTATGTGTTTGCTATTATTATTATTATTATTATTATTATTACCCTCGTGACTCTAAAGCCAGTTCACTAACTTCCTGAAATCAAAACGGTCTATCTCGATGCAGGCACAGAAAGAAGTGAGATGATCTGGAAGAACTGATGAGAGTCCCGTGGAGCTGGGGCTGAGGCCACAGGACGATGAACAGTCCCAAAAGGCCGATGTTGGAGAGGAGTGAGCCCCGCGGAAGATGGGTGGAGATGCTTGCTCTGTCCTCATCCGCATGTGGCTCAGTCGGCTCCCAGTCCCGGAGTATCTCCTAGATAGAATTTGACGGAGGGGAGTCCTGTCTCATCGTGGCCGGCCGGCAATCAACAAGTCTACGCCACTGGCCCTTGTCTCTGGCCCATCCTCTGGTCTTCCTGGAACACCCTGCTTTTCCCACCTCCATGTCTTTGCCTTGGCTGGACCCTCTGCCATCAACACTCTTGCCCCATCTCATGGCCGGACTAACCCTTCCCATTCCTGGGGGCTCTTGCATAAATGTCTCTTCCAAAAGCAGCCTTGCTGTCCCTGCCCCATGTTACCCACCTCTCAAGGCATCCTGTGCTGGCCTTCCCTAATACCTCCACTTCTTCCTCGATGTCAAGCGTTGTTCTAAGCACTTTGTAAGTAGGTGATTGGCAGGGACTGTCATTTGGGCCTTTGATAGGGGAAGAAACTGGGGCAGAGGGTTCAGATCTCTTCCCCAGAGCTTCACAGCCTGCAGTATGGTCCGGGGCTTGAACGCAGGCCATCTGGCTCCCCCCACACCGTACTTTCCCAGTGCTCCTTCAAGGGCTGATCACAGAGGCCGTTAGGACCTCACGGGTGTGACCACTGGCTCAAAGCCTGCCTCTGCCCCTGTCTGTTTGGCTCATTGACTTCATTCCCCAGGCCTCGCATGCCAAATGTTTGTTGAATGAATGACTGAACAGTGGGTGGCCAATGGGACAGAGAGCAAATCTCTTGACAGATCCACCACGCGTTTCCCCTTCTGCCACCAAACTAGCTTCTGTCTGTCCTAAGGAGGAATCAGGGATTGTGTGGTATCAGGCTGGAGACAGGCACCCGGCAGGCTGAGGGGCGGCCATGACTTCTCCCTGACTGCTGGTATGGCAGAAGGGCCGTGATGAATACACAGGGACATGCCTGTCTGCCACGTCTGAGCCGTGACAGGGACCGCGTCCCTTTGGAGGGCTTGAGAAAATAGCAGGCTGCTCCTGTCAGACCTCGAGATATTGGGCAAATGCCCCCTGAGTGATAAACTTGACAGGTCTTAAAGACGGTATCAGCTCACCCATGCCTCCACAGCCTAAGCAGCTGGGGCTTTGCCTGTGACAGCCTGTGGCTGGGGGTGACTGCGAGTCCATTCACTCATTCATTCACTCACTCATTCTTTCATTCATTCCCTCCCTCCCATCTTGCCCTGAGCGGCTATCCAGTCTAGCAACACAGCACAACCTCTTACCCTCTGAAGCCACCACACCTTGGGGACAGAAGACCCCTAGCCCCGCTTGAGCCCCAGTCAAAGCCAATACTAATGTTCTAGGATGTCTTAGGCTCTGCCATCCCAGTGCTAATGTGGACCAATAATCAATAACATAGACTTCCTTGGGAAATGCAGGAGGAAACACAGGTCTTTCAGTTTGACTGACCTCCCCTGCTCAAGTCCAAGGAAGGTGTGGAGAAGGCTTGCCTTGTGCAAGATTTACACACTCAGTCCATTCCGTCCGAGTGTGGCCCACACTGTGTTGGAACCACCATGAATCCCTGCAGACAGCTCTCAAAGTAGGGCGTATGGGCAGGTTTTTGCATCATTCAAGGGTCACGCCAGTCATCAGACAAGCTTGCTTTGAGAAAGTGCAAGTCCCCACCACCCCCGCCCCTAAAACTCATGAACACCCTATTTGAGGAGACCTTTCTGGGAGGGAACAAACCTCCCGAGCCTGCTGAGTCTCCCAGGGCTCCTTTCAGGTCCTCCATGACTCCTGAGCTCTTTATCACCCCAGGGCCTTTGAACTTGCTGCTCACCACACAGTTGTCCAGATGAGCCATAATGAGGGCCTCCCCAGGGTAGATGCAATTGGGATGGACAAGTCAGAGTTCACAGGATTTGCAGAGGGGCCAGACATGGGTGGAAGGAAAGAGGAGGGAGATGAGCGATAGGGTGGGTGAAATGGGAGTGTCGTTTGCTGAGATGGAGAAGGCTGGAGGAGGGGCCTGTGGCAGGGGCAAGGGCAGATGGGGGAGATGGAAATCAAGAGTCTGAGATGTTGGGGCGCCTGGGTGGCTCAGTCGTTAAGCGTCTGCCTTCGGCTCAGGTCGTGATCCCAGGGTCCTGGGATCGAGTCCGACATCGGGCTCCTTGCTCAGTGGGGAGCCTGTTTCTCCCTCTCCCTCTGCCTGCCGCTCCCCCTGCTTGTGCTCTCTCTCTCTCTGTCTGTCAAATAAATAAATAAATTCTTAAAAAAAAAAAAAAGAGTCTGAGATGTGCATTTGGGTGCCGCCTGCAGAGAGATGGGATTTAAAGTCACAGAATGGATGGAGAGGAGCAGACACCAAGCACCCCCACTGAGGCCTCCTATTTTATTTAACACTTATAGAGCTTGCCCTATGTTATGGACTGAATGTTTCTGTCTCCCCAAAATCCGTATGTTTGAAACCCAACCCCCAGTGTGATGGTATTTGAAGGTGAGGCCTTTGGTAGCGAGATTGGTGCCCTGATAAGAGGCCTCAGAGAGCTCCCTTCTCCCTCCCACCACGTGAGGACACAGTGAGAAGACAGTCTATGAGCCAGGAATCTGGTTCTCTTCAGACACCGAACCCGCCAGCACCTTGACAGACTCCGCAGCCTCCAGAACTATGGGAAATAACTGTCGGTTGCTTAAGCCCCTCCATCTATACTTCGTGTGTTCTGCAGCCCAAACAGACGAAGACACTAAGCTGCTTTACAAACACAAAGTCCTCTTAGCCTCCCCTCATGCAGTGGGGTAGGTACTAACACTAGCTCCATTTTACAGACGGAAAAACTGAGGCACAGAGAGGCACATCAGTCGTCCAAACTCACAGTGCAGATAAGTATCCAAGCCAGGATTTGGACCCTGGCCTGTCAGACTCTCAAATCCTTGCTCTTAGCCATGATGCTCAGGGGAGAAGAGCCTCTCTCTTCATGGAAGCTTGGCCTCAAGACTTACAGCTCTGATCCATTCTCCCAGAGAAGCCAGAGCTGGCTTTTGACATGTCACTTCCACATCAAACCCTTCATACCTCCAGGTGCCCTCCGCATAAAGCCAGTCACTAGTCCTGCCCCATGGAGCCCAGCTGAATTCTCAGCCTCCCCACTTGCCTGTCTCCGCCCCACACAGTTATTTTAGTTCCTTTTTCCCGCCTCTGGACTTTCGTCCAGAGCTCTGTGCTTTGCTTAGGATACTCCCCTCCGCTCCCTTCACATGGGGAAAATCTGCTCAGGCCTTCGCAGAGTGGGGTGCTCTGGTTTCGATGCTTTAAATGGCATTTTTAGTATTGCCCCCAAGACATAAACACAGAGTCCTGTGACCATGGGATATGCCCATTCTGTGCAAAGAGAGGTCCTTCAGCATCACGAAAGTGGTAGTAGTAATAATAATAATAATAATTAATAATAGCATCATCATCATTATCAGTAACAGCTAACACTCAGGGCACACATCCTGTGACCCAAGCCCTCTTCTGGGTGCTTTGCAGCTGATTTCTCACCAATCCTCATAAGAACCCTATGCAAGTCCTGGATAGGCAGCTATTCTTTTGTGAGATTCTAAGCAGATCACTTGGCCTCTGTCCTTTGTAAAAAGGAGATCAAAACTGCTCTCTGCTCTCTGAACACACACACACACTTGGTTGTAAGCTGCTGGACAGCTTCCCCTGCTCCGCATGGTTGGGAACTACATTTCCCACACTGCCTTGCTCTCTGGCTTCCGGAAAGGTGCAGCCAATGAAAGGCATTCAGGGAAGATCTGGGGGCAGGACAAAGGGAGAAGCAGTAGTATTTTCCCTACAGTTACATCTCCTCTGTGGCTTCAGCTTTCACTAATAGCTCTACTCCTGGGCTCGGTTTTTACTACTTTTTCTGTTTGACCCCAAGTCATAAGGGATAGAGGCTCTCTGCTGTTGCTAATCTCTGGGTTTCATCTCCAACCCTTGTTTAGTTTTATATCTCTTCCATCATCTTTGTATCCAGTTCCCCAAATTAAAATCCCTACAATTCCTCAAAGAGATGTTTCTTTAGTCAGACCCTGAATGAAACAGTAGTTGCTCAATAAACACATGTGCACAAACAGGCAGCTCTAGAGTTTAACAGCACAGGCTGACTTCAGTCCAAATTCTGATCTGTTCCTTCCTGTGTGACCTGGGGCAAGTAGCTTAACCCCTCTGTGCCTTTCTTAACCTCTCTGCTTTCTCATCTAAAAGTTGTGATCATAATAGCCAGGCTTCACACGGCTGTCATCAGGATGAGGAGTTAGTACATGTCAAGAGTCAACTGCAGTGCCTGGCACGCCGCATGCTCAGTCAGTAGGACCTTTTCTAAATAATTTTTTTTTATTCTGGAATAATTTTAGATCTACAGAAAAGTTGTGAAGACAGGATGGAGAGCTTCCATACACCCTCCACCTGATTTCCCCTGTTGATAACATCTTACGTACCCATGGTACCCTTGTCACAACTAAGAAACCAACATTGGTGCACCACTATGATTAAATTTCAGACTTTATCAGATTTCCCCAGTTTTTCCACTAATGTCCTTTTCCTGGTCCAGAGTCCCATCCAGAATCCCACATTGCATTCAGTCCCCACATCTCCTTCATCTCCTCCTTCATCTCCCTCATCTCATGTCGAGCTGTGATCGTTTCTCAGCCTTTCCTTGTTTCTCAGGACCTTGACAGTTTTGAGGACTAGTGGCTAAGGACTTTGCACATGCCCCACTGGCTTTGAAGGGCAGGAACCAGGTCTTAATTTCTCCCCGCGGTTCCCTGGCACACCTCCCGATGCCTAGCACACAGTAGCTGCTTCACAGACACTTCCTAAGTGAATGAATACATGAATGGCAATCATTTATTTCTTTATTCTCCCATACCCCGTGTTCTGTAGGCATCCCTGCCAGAGGCTAGATCTAGAAAAGTTCACAGTGAAATAAAAGCCCTTCTCTTTTCAGAAGGGTTCCTTTTTGATCCTTTCTTTGTAGACATCAAGGATTCATTTCTTTAATATTTAGGGTTTTTTTGTACCAAAGAGAAGCAGCTACATTTGCATCAGACGTCTCATTTTTCAAGGCAAGGGAGAGAGATCTTTCCAGCAAGACGGGTTTCTTCCTTCCCAGAGCTGTCACTTGATTTCTCTGCCTCTCCCTCCCCGGCCTTTGGGCCGCTGGCAGGGGCAGGGTGGGGGTTTGGGGCTCTGGAATCATCCACACTTTGATGTCCTCTCTGTCACAGCCCAAGGAAGCTTAATTAGAACCCCACAAAGTTGCTGAGACTAAGCCAGCCTCAGGAACTGGTGCAGGAGCCTGGCTGGTGACGGAGATGAATTGGAAGCTTTATTTCCCGTCCCTCTGAATGGCTCAATATTTGCCATGGGGACCTGGAGGCCTGCCTTTGGGTACACAGAGTGTGCCCCTTTTCTAACATTAGCAGGTCAGCAGTGGGAACTCCCTTTAACCATGCAGGCCTGCGGGTCTGGCTGCTTTTTATTTCTCAGCCCTGGCAGGCGAGGTTGAATGCAGGGGCATGAGAAAAATGCCCCCGTCGAGGTCATTCCCCACCCCCCCACCACAGTCCCTGCTGCTGGAAGACACTGGCCCGGGTTTAATCTCTCGCCTGAAGTTTGTCAGAAGTAAAAATGAGCCTGGGTGAGCTTTCCCGACACTTCCCTCTACTTACAGGAATTCAATTTCTAGACTGGGCATAAATTTGCAGCCATCAGCGCCCGCGGTGGGGGCTGGGGCTGGGCATATTGGCTGGGGATGGATTTCTGAAATCAATCCGTCGGCGCATGGAAAAGGTCGTCATGGGGGAAATTTATCTTCTGTGGCTGGCTGAGGCATTTCATGCCGTTAGCCATGGACGCCCCTGAACAAAATGGAGGTGTTTGCTTCGAGGCTCCCAGGTGGGGGCTGGAGGGAGGAAACCTTGGAAGGCTGGATAGTGTGGTCAGGAGGTGACAGGGGACCAACCTGCCAGCTAATAAATCACAGGGACAGCCAGGGGCCAGCACTGTCTGAAAACCCAATTCCACTGGCTCTGTGTATGCCCCTGGGGGGGGGGGGCAAGTTAATGTGGGGTCCAAACCTTTTGCCATTTGGCTGCATCTTTGACAAACATCCTGGGGTTTCAAGGAAGTGAGTCGCAAACGCACTCAGTTCCTCCAGCCGAGGTGAGGCCACAGAGCATGGTCACTGAGGGCTCTTGACTCTGGAGCCCATCGCCTAAGTTCAAATTCCAGCTCTGCTGTGTGACCTTGGGCAAGCGACAGCCACCCCAAGCCTCCGTTTCCCGAACTGTAATATGGGGCTAAGAACAGGAGTGACGTTATTGAGATTGTTGTTCATAGATTCAAATGGCTTAACACAAGCAATGTCATACACAAGGGAGTGCGATAAAATGGATTATGGAATAAAAATAAGCAGGTAGGTGCTGACAGGGAATAGAAAAAGGCAGCCCAGTATCTGGGGGGCCAGACAGTCTGCATTTAAATCCTGGCTCTGTGTTACCTTGGGCAAGTTACTTACCCTCTCTGAGCCTCAGTTTGCCTGTCTCTCAAAGGGGAGGGGGTTGATGACAACGTTGGTGTTTTGAGGGTTAAGGGAGCTAATATATTTGAAAGACAAGTGAAGGGGCGAATGTAAAACAGTAAGACAAGTGTCATGTTGGGGGCAGTATAGGATGCTGTAAGAAGAGCCTGGCTATGGATCCTGGGTTTGAGGGTTCAGGGACAGCCTTCTGGAAGAAGCCATAGCCAAACAGACTGGATGAATGGGCAGGAGTCAGCAGGGTGAATGAGAGGGTTCTAGGCAGAGGGAGCAGTGTGGGCAAAGACCTGGGTCGGGGGGAGAACTGAGCATCCCACCAATATTTATTGAGCACCTACTATGTGCTCAGCACACTTTAGGCCCTGGAGACACAGCAGCAAATGAGACAAAGATCCCAGCCCTCATGTCAGTCCCACTCTGGTAGGAAGAGGTGCAGCACACTTGAAAGTTGTGCAGTGGGGTGCCGAAGCTCAAAGCGGGAGGCGGGAGGTGAGCTGGGTATTCTGCTAGTCTGTCCAGATCCTCTCTCCCCACGCCTCCATCCTCTCTGCGCTCTGGGAGGCTGACTCCTGCAGCCCTCGCTTCCCGGAACCCCTGCCCTCCAGTGTCCAGTGGAACCCGGTCAACGACGGCAGCCATAGGAGCCAGGGGGGCAGAGGAGAGAGAGTTTGGTGGGGGGACACAATTCAGCCCATAACCATGTGTGAGTAGGGAAGGATCTGGTCAGGAACATCATGGAGGCTGGACTGGCCTGAGCAAGACAGAGAGGCAGAGAAATCCACCAGATGAACACATCAGAGGGCTGACTTGGCCCATCCTTGTGAGTTTTCCAGAGCTTTCAAAGAAAGGAATCTCAAAGACAGAAAACAGCTGCAGCCGTGAGACACATCCTCCTCTTAGAGGGGAGGGGGCAGTGACAGCCACCAGGGTCACCAGAGCCCTTTGTTAGCGAGAATGGGCCACTTGAAGGGAAATCGATCCCAGCTAAGCGTCGAGCAGCTGCTCCCAGCCAACGCGGCCAGAGACAGTCCCTTTGCCCCTTCTCCTCCAGGTCTGGGACGGGAGCCAGCAGGAGCCTGAAGATTGTTCTGCCAGGTGGCAGGTCCCAGAAGAGCCTTCAATCAGCATGCATTGTGGTGTCCATCCCAGGTGGCATTTCAGCATCACCTCCAGCCTCGGTACTAAGCAGAGACCAGCTCCACACGTAATGATTATTATTGTCCCCAGCCTTGCCAAGCACCGCCTGGGTGCCAGGCACTATGCATGCACGGTGCATGCGCAAGGGACCTCCTAGTGTCACTTCCTAGCCACGTGACCTTGCACAAGTGACTTGAACCTCACCGTACCTCGGTTTCCCCATCTGTGAATCAGGGTTGTTGTGGAGGTAAATGAGTGCCTATGTGCAGAGCTTCGAACCATACAGACTAAGAACCGTGTAAGGTGAGGAGGAAAAGTCGTGAGGTGGAGCCTGATATGGAACAGAGGGGAACAGAGGTCATGCTAGATGTTTCCATGGAGGGAATTTAGTATGGCGAGTATGATACTGAGGAGCCAGAAAGGCTGAAAGAGGGAAGTGGGGGGAGTGAATGATCAAAAGAATAGTAAATGCAAAAAGCTTCAGGGCTGGCAGGGCAAAGGGAGGAGGGGTGTTACCAGAGCCCAGGAGCCAGGACCACTAAGCAGGAATCGTGGCAGGTGGGAGCTGGACCCAGGGAGGAGACAAGGCCACAGCTTACAGCAAAGAAAGGAGGGGAGAAATCCTCTGACTTCTCTCTTCCTCCCGCCTCCAACTGCCACCACAGCCTCCCATTGGCTGAAGCAAACAGGAAGCCAGTGAGCAAGGGAACTTGGGAGATGTAGTTTTCAGGGGTCAACTGCCCTGCAATACAGAGAACAAAGGAAGGGCAAGGAATAGATGTAAGGGACACCAGGTAAGTGGCCAGCCCACAGGACTGTGGCCCTATACTGACTCTCCCTAAAGTTGTCCTAACCACCAAGCTACAAACTTACAGAGCATTTGCTCAGGTGAACTGTCCCATTTCGTGCCCCAGAATAAGTCTGATAGGATAGTGATAATGCTGGATCCTTCTTGTCCATAGTTAAGAGCTAAGTTTAAAAGTCACCTCCTCGGAGAAGCATTCCCCGATTACCTCCTTAAAGAAGCCCTTTTCAGTCCCCATCTCCCTGCCTGGCACTTGTCATGGCAGACACCTTACTATATATATTTGTTAGCTGGTGTAGCTCTTTCCCAAAGGGAAGTAAATGTACAAGTACAAACACCTCATACCTTGGCCACTACCAGGTTCCCAATGCCTAGAACAGCACTTGGCACATAGTAGGTGCTCAATAAATGTACAACGTTTTTTACAATGCTGCTTCTTTTTTTTTTTACAATGCTGTAATTCCAGGGGCTGGAATTACAAATGCAGATCTGTGGGGCTATGCAGATGCTGGTATTTCTACTCTGCTGCCCTCCAGCCAGCTACCCCAAGACTCTCCAAACTCTGTGCCTCCTCCAGGGCTGAGAGTAAACATCACTGCCTGCTAATCCCTGCTCCGTCCCTGAAGATAGATCAGGGACCTGCTCCGTCCCTGAAGATAGATCAGGGACCCCTCCCATGGTGTGTCTCCATAGTTCTCTACCCCTTACCTCTCACAAGGTTCTTATATTTTATACCTTTCCTTGCCTGGGTGGGCATCTGTGTGCCCCTACTAAGCTGTGAGCTCCACAAGCACAGGGCTGGATCTACTTTCCCACTGGGGCCCCAAAACCAGCACATGCTGGCCTCATCAGGACATGAATGAATGAATGAATGAATGAACAAATGCCTCCTGCACACTCCAAGTCCTCCATGGGACCTCTTTCTCCCACCCTCTGTGCCCACCCTCTCTCAGGCTCACCTCCCTTCTTCCCCTTCCTTCTAAGGGTGGGTACAAAGGCTCTGGGTTTTGAAGGAGTCATGGGGTCTAAGGCAGTTGGGGGTAGCTTGGGAGCACATAGACCCCTGGAACCTAAAAACTTGAGTTCAAATCCTGGCTGCTCCACTTCCTAGCTGTGTGACCTTCAGCAAGTGATTTAACTTCTCTGTGCATCCATTTCCACATCTGCAAAATGGGCACCATAGCAGTGTCTTTCGATAAGACCATGGGAGAATTAAATGAGCTGTTCTGACCTGCTTCAGGGCAGCATCTCTTCCTCTCAGTTCCTATCTGCAATTCCCAGACAACTCTGGGAAGCAGAGGGCTGAGTCTCCGGCAGTTAATGAATCCAGAGAGGATCTCAGATGTTTCGGGGAGCCCTGGCGCCAAGTTGGCCTGATTTTCATCCCGAGAGAGCTGAGAACAGGTTCTGGTGTCAGACATCCACGCTATGATTGGCATAAATGCCTGGTGCTCCTGTGACCCTATTCGTTGGAGCCTGGGGGTATAGGAGATACTCTTGGGTCTCTGCCCAGCTCTCCTCACTGGGCACACCCAACCCACAGATGCTGAGAGTGGGAGCTCACAGCTAGCACCTGTGACCTTTTCTGGAGACCTGCCCTTGGCTTTGGGGAATCACCACACCCTGGAAAGGCCTGCGAGGCATCCCCCACCCCCAGGAGCAGCTAAAACAGGATTGACACAGTGGTCCAGAAGCCCACCCCTCTGCAATGCAAGTTACATTCCAGAGGGACCTCCACCCCCGTGGAGCAGGCCAAGCCTGGAATTTACCTGAGACCTCATCCATCCCCTCCCCACTCCTGCTTCCCTTACCCTCCACTCACAGTTAATCATGTGCTCCAAATCCCTGACTTGGGTTCTGCTTCTTGGGAACCCAACCTAGGATGGGGGGGATCAATGAACATTCAACCTAAGGGTATCCATGTGGGTGTCCCTTCAAAGCTCACATTCACACCCAGGCACCAAGGTCTGTCATTTCCACATGCAATCCGCCTGCCAATCCTGAGAGCAGCTCTGGCTTCAGAATGCATCCCGAGTTGTGCCCAGTCCAACCAGTGTCCATGTGCAGCCCCCATCACTACTCTCCAGGGCTCGCTCTGTTGCATTTTCTACATAAAAATGCACTATCTCTTGAGCCTGCATTAAAATTTATCTTGTTTCTTGTCTGTCTCCCCCATGATACTGTTGGCTCCCCAAGGGCAGGGATGTTTATCGCTTTGTTCATCGCTGCATTCTCAAACTAGAACAGTGCTCTGCACATAGTACGTGCTCAATAAACATTTCTGGAATTAAAGAAGGAATCCTTGAATGCATTCACTTAGAGACAGCTTTAATCGCCTCTTTCTCGTACAGCTTTACAATTTCTTTTTTTTTTTTTAAGATTTTATTTATTTATTTGACAGAGAGAGACACAGCGAGAGAGGGAACACAAGCAGGGGGAGTGGGAGAGGGAGAAGCAGGCTTCCCGCTGAGCAGGGAGCCCGATGCGGGGCTCGATCCCAGGACCCTGAGATCATGACCCGAGCCAAAGGCAGACGCTTAACGACTGAGCCACCCAGGCGCCCCACAGCTTTACAATTTCTGATTCTTCTACTCACTTCTCCCCATCGCAACAGTCATCTTCCCAGGGAGGGTGCCTCTGCCCAGGCAGAACCTCAGGCCATATTCTTCCTCTGTCCAGAACCCTCCATGGCTCCCACCTCCTCTGGGCAAAATCCTCACCACAGCCCACAGGGCCCTGCGTGATCTGCCCCGTTCCCTCCCTGCCCTGTCTCTGTCCCTCTCTCCCCCTCCCTCACTCTGCTCCAGCCCTGCGGGTCTGCTCCCTGTTCCTGCAACGCCTGGAACCTGCTTCTTCTCTATCAAGTTTTTGCACTGGCTAAGTCCTTCTGCCTGGAATGTCCTTCCATCTCCTTCAAATCTTTCCTTCAATGTCACCGTTTCCAGAACCCTTCCCTGATGGCTCCCACCCCGGTCAAAAGTACAAGTGTCTCAGCACTACCCAGCCCCTCTCTACCTTACCAACTTCTGACACCTTTGTGCACTGATTGTGTGTATTATTATTCTTCCCTCCAGAACGCCAGGCAGGGATTTTTACCTGTTTTTGTTCACTGTTAGTCGCGAGCACCTACAACAGTACCTTGCCCACAACGGGTACTTGGTATTGGTTCGTTAAAATTCTGCACAAACACCCTATGAGGTAGGGACTTGAAGTGTCCGCTTACACAGATGAGGAAGCCAAGGCCCAGAGGGGAAGCCACGGGTCAGGGAGGGGGCCCATGCGCTGGGGCTGCGGGCATTTCCATGGTGTGTGAGGTTGTGTGTGACTGTGTGTCGTGTGTGCTGGTCTGAGCCCAAGGGGCTGCATCTGCCTGAACGTGGACACAGGAGGATGCCCGGACACGTTCAAACAGATTTTGCATCTGAGATTCTGCGTGCAGAAGGGAGGCGGCGGGCCAGACCACAGGCAGGTGCTAACGCATGTCTGTGTACTCGCTGTGGGTGTGTGACAGTGCACGGGAGGATGGGAATCTGTGCAACCATAGCCAAGCTGTGTGCCTGTGCGTGTGAGTGCGTGTGCGTGTGTGCGTGCATGCACGCCTGTGTCTGGGAGCCTTGGATGGGGTTGGAACTGAACTTGAAGGAATGTGGTGGGTGAGGGAAGAACCCCATCAGCCACAGGCCTGTTATTTATAGACGGATCTTGGTTCATAAATTCCAAATGTTTTTTTTTTTTATCTCTCTCCCTGCCAGGCCCCTATAAATATTCATGAGTTTCCTGCCTTGGAATATTTAAGTAGTCGAAAGGAGGACTGGGTGGGCCATGAGGGGAAGGAGAGGGTCTCCTGTGGTGTTGGGAGGACATGCGGGTGGGGAGAACGGGGGTCTCTCTGGATTTGCCTTCTCCCCTCGGGGCTCCCCTTCCAAGCTGCAGCTGGCAAGATGGGGAAGGTTCTCAGCCAATACAGAGATCTCCCAATGCCTATTATTATTCTTCCCCAGCGTCTGTGGAAAAATACCGCCCACTCCGGGGGCAGAGAAGGTGTCTGCACTGCCTTCTCAGCTTGGGCTTGGAAACTCATTACCCTGGGACCCCCGTCTCAGGAGGGAGGGGGAGGCCCCTCAGATGTGCCAGGAGGCAAGGGAGTTCTGCAGGCAAGCCACGGGAGGGCATGTGCGGCCCCCTGCCTGGCCCCAAGGAGAGGGACGGGTCGTAAAGGCTGGTCCATACAGGCAGAGATCAAGCGTGCGTGTGTGAGGCTGCGGGTGTGAGCGTGTGACTCCCTGAATGTGTAAGCAACTGTTCACAACTTTCCCATTTCTTCTCTCCCTCGGGCACATGATGATCAAGCTGTGCTTCCCCGGCGTGGCCCTGTGACTCCCTCTAGCCAGCGCTCTGTGAGTGTTAGTGACTTGCCGCTGACAGCTTTAAGAGCCAGTGCGTGACTTGCCACGTTCGTGACTTGCCACGTTCCTGTCTCAGCAGTTGTGGCAAAAAGTGTGTGTTGACGAGAAGCCTCTGGCAGCTGGGGTCCCCAGGCGACCACACAAGGCAGAGACCCCTGTCAACTGCATGAGTTCATTTGAAAAGTGAGATGGACGTGTGGCACGTGTGGGTGGCCGAGAGCACGAACTGCGCGTAGCCGTTTATAAGCCCAAGTGTGTGAGCATCAGCGAGTGTATGAAATTACACACAGGCACGCGTAAACCAGGGATTGAGTAAGACTGTGCAAGACTGTGCGGGAAACACCGTGAGTGTGAAAGGCAAGGTGTTGCACCGCACACCGCCAAGGGGTGCTGTTCTCAGAGCACACCACTCCCCCTAGAATCATGCCACTGTCACAAATACGACAGGGTCATCACGGGGGGCTGTGCCCGAGTGTGGTGCTGTGGTGCCTTGGTCGGCTGACGGGGTCTCTGTGAGCCTGGATGTGGTCTGTGCATGTCGTGCACGAGGATTTGTGTGCGGCCGCTGTGTACATCTGTGCAAAGCATGTTGCTGTGTGTTTGAGGCACAGGCGTGGGTTTGGTGCTGTGTGTGTGTGTGTGTGTGCGTGTGCTGCCGTGTGAATGTGTGAGCCCCTGTGCGTTATGTGCCTGTGTGGAACACAGGGATTGCTCTAGTCTGCATCAGAGGGGTCACGGTCCACATGCAAGGAGGCACGGCCACCCTGGACATTCCCAAGCTGTCAGCTCTGCGGAGCACGTTTCCGGGCTCATGGGCCTGCGCTGGCTCAAACTCGGGTCCCAGGATGACCTTACATTGGAAAATAAAATTCACGTCCCTTCATCAGTCCTGGGATATGCCATGTCATTTGCAATGGCTATTGATCACAGAGGTACTCAACAGTTTGAGGGAAGAATCTCAACAAGTAGGGAGATCCCCACAGGGCAAACCTGCTCTCCCTCAACTCCCCCAGGATAAGACTATTTTCTGTTTCTGTCGTCCTAAGCACTGCTCTGGTCTACCCCAGGACCTGGGTTTGGCCTTGTCTATCTCAGGTTTCCACCATAGCCCTGGTGCACTCAGGACCTGGATTTGTTCCTGGTCTCCTGGGACCAGGCTTATCTTTGGTCTTTCCCTGGACCCAAGTTCAGCCTTTGTCTACCCAGGGTTTGGGGCTGACCCTCCTCTGTGTCAGAGTCAACCACGGAGTATCTTAAGACCTCAAGGATGTATCCCTGTTCTGTCCCAGGACTTGAACTAATCCCATCTTGGAACCTGAGTTGAGCCTGGTCTATCTCAGTATCAGGTTCCACCTTGCCTGAGCTTGACCTTCATAACTGGCTGAGAAATCCATTAGCTGAAGCTTCCTCTTCCTGAGCTGAAGCTTCCACAGGCCTCTGAATGTCCACTGCAACTGACTGCTGTGTCCCAGGATTAACGAGGGTAGGGGGACTGTATTTTCCAATGCCATTTCCTAAAATTCATCAAAGTGGATTTTATGGGTCTTTTCCAAGGATTATTACAAAGGCTTTCTTGATGGGCTGTTACAAACGGCATTAATCTTCAAGAATGGGGGACTTCATGAGAACCCAAGTCTTACCTCATAAATACTGGAGTTGGACATCTGAGCTCTATCTAGGCTCAGAGGCCAACCCTCAGGCCAGGAGTTCAGGAGGGGACCTTGAAGAAGGCTTTCTTCGTGGTTGTGTAGCATGGGGAAGGCACACTGTCGTGGGGCCACTTGAACTAAGCAGAAAGACTCTAGACATTCTCCACTCTCCTTTAACCTTCCCTGACTAACCAGGGAAAATTAGAGCCATAAAATAGAATCCCCCTTCTCCTGTCATCATTTATAAACTTCTTCCCCATCCTGGTCCTTACTTCCTGTTATGGCGGAGGAGCTGCCCTTCATCTTAAGGTTCATGCAGCTGTTCTTGTTCTGTCCCTTTCTCCCTTCTTGGGAGTCTTATACAATCAATATCCTGTCTTTGTATTGCATATCCAACTTCTCCCTTTCAGGCAGAACTTTCTCCTTAATTTTTAAATGAACTCAAGTCTCCCCTATTAAAAAACCAAAATACCGTACTTGATTCCTCCTTCCATCTGTCTCCCACTTCTCTCCTCTTCCTAGTTGCCTACACTAACTCCCTCCTCCACCACTCTTATCTAGTTTTTGACCCCATCATGTCACCAGTGGCCTCCATGTTTCTAAATCCAATGGACACTTCTCAGCCCACCATCTTGCTTGACCTCTCAGCAGGATTTGACTCTGTTGAGTGCTCTCACTTTCTTGATACATTTCCTTCCCTTGGACACTATGATACATGCTTGCATGGTTCCCTCCTACCTCAGTGCATCTCCTTTTCTTCTTCCTCCACCTAGCCATTAAATGTTACTCTAAACCAAGGATTCTCAACCTCAGCACTAGTGATATTTTGGCTGGGTAACAATTCTGCACCCTATAGGATGTTTAGCAGTTTCCACCCACTAGACAGCCCCTCCTCGTTGTGACAATAAATGTCTCCAGATATTGCCAAATGTCTCCTGGATGTGAAATCACCTCCCAGTTGAGAACCACTTACCCTTGGCAAAGCTTCCATCACCACCTACAAGCGTAAATGTCCTCAGAACTCCAAACCCATATATGCAGCTGACTTTTTGACCTGCCCCACTTTGGATGTCTCAAAAGCATCTCAATCCCAACATGCTCAAAATGAAATGCAAGATCTCCTCTCTTGAACCTAGTTCTCATCATCTTCATAGCACCTCCTCCTCCCACTGCCATCAAGTCAGTGGTTCAGATGCCCAGGCATTATCCTCACCCCCATTTCCCTTCCCTCACCAAGTCTTGTTGATTTTAACTCTTCAATATTTTGTGTTCATGCATGGTTCTTCATCTTTTTTTTTTTAAGATATATTTATTTATTTGAAGGGGGCAGAGGGAGAGGGAGAGAGAATCTCAAGCAGACTGCCTGCTGAGCACAAAGCTCGATGTGGGGCTTGATCCCACAACCCCAAGATCATGACCTGAGCTGAAATCAAGAGTCAGACACTCGACACAGTGAGTCACCCAGGTGCCCCAGTTCTCCATCTTTATCACCACTCAGTAGTCCAGTAAGTCCAAATGGTCTACTCTCACAATTCAGAAAGTCTACCTGGTCTACCTTGATCGACCTTTTCTCTTGCCAGTCCACTCTACACATGAGAACCTCAGGGCACTTTCACAATGCACATCTGATCATAACATCCTCCCAACTGAAACCTCATTGGTAGATTCCCTTTATTCTTAGGATACAGACAAAACTCCTTAACACAACCATAAAGCCCTGCAGGTCTACTCTTTACTTACCTCTGCTTTCATCCCACACAGTCTCTCCCCTGCAAGGTCTTCTTTAATCTATCATACTGTCCACACTTTCTCTCACCCCAGGGCCTTTGCCTAAGAAGTTCCCTCTGCCCAGAGCACCCTTTACTCTTAGCTTTGGACCCCAGCTCTTGCTTCCTCCAAATTAGATCAAATCCCCTTATTAAACTCGGATAACACCAAGGATCTTTTCCTGAAAGCTGTTATCAGAGCCGCCATTTATATTTATTTGTGAATATTTTTTAAAGATTTTATTTATTTATTTGACAGAAAGTACAAGCAGGGGGAGTGGCAGGCAGAGGGAGAAGCAGGCTCCCTGCTGAGCAGGGAGCCCGATGCGGGGCTCGATCCCAGGACCCTGGGATCATGACCTAAGCCGAAGGCAGCCACTTAACCGACTGAGCCACCCAGACACACGTATTTGTGAATATTTGATCATTACCTGTCTCCCCATTTTGAAGGATGCCCCATGTACTCTGCCTGGCTCACCATCTTCTCTCCTGTGATGTACCTAGTAGGTCCTCAGAAGTACTTGTTGAATAACTACATGGATGGAAAAATGGCCCCACTGGTTTCAGGATGAAGTTTGAGTGTCTTGCCCTGGCACTCGAGGCTCTCCATCACCTCGAGGACTGAGCTCTCAGTCTATGTAAAAGGTCAAGGCAGACACCAAAGGGCACAAGATGCCAAATGGAGAATAATAATTCAGCAGAAGCAGGAAGTTGAAGACAAGGATGACCAAGAGAATATAGGTCCCCCTGGGAGGGGGAAATCTTGGGAAGACACTGGCTTTTGATAGAGCACAGAACGGGGTGCAGACCATTATCTCTTCCTGGCTATCAAGAGGCAGGATGACGCAGCTGTCATCTGGTCTGCTCTGGTCCCCACTTCTTTTAGAAATTCTCCTTAGGGGGTGCCTGGGTGGCTCAGTCGGTTAAGTGTCTGCCTTCAGCTCAGGTCATGATCCCAGGATCCCGGAATCAAGTCCCATGTCGGGAATCCCTGCTCAGCAGGGAACCTGCTTCTCCCTCTGCCTCTGCCTGTCCCCCTGCTCGTGCTTGCTCTCTCTCTCTCAAATAAATAAATAAAATATTTTAAAAAGAAAAAAAGAAATTCTCCTTGGGCCTCATGTTTCTCTCCAGCTACCATCCCATTCCTATTTTCCTTTTTCTCACCCCTCACATATGATCCATCAGTAAGTCCTGGTGGCTCTACTTAAAACATGCGCCAAATATGCCCACTGCTCATCATTCTGGAAGCTCCTATCCTGGCACAGCCACCGCTGGCTTTTGCTTGGACTATTGCAGTTACCTCCTCCCTCATCTCCCTGCTTCCACCCTCACTCCCTGAAACCCATTGCCTAACAAGGAAATTAGAGGGCACTTTAAACAACGTGAGTCAGATCATGGCACTCTTCCCCACTGCAACTGGTCCAGCAACTTCTCGTTGCACTTAGAATAAAAACCAACAACTCGGATGCCTGAGTGGCTCAGTCGGTTGGGCGTCTTCCTTCGGTTCAGGTCATGATCCCAGGACCGGATCCAGCCTCGCGTCGGACTCCCTGCTCAGCAGGGAGTCTGCTTCTCCCTCTCCCTCTGCCCCTCCCCCCTGCTTGTGCACACTCTCTCTCTCTCTCAAATAAATAAATAAAATCTTAAAAAAAAAAAAGTTGCTAAGAGAGTAGATCTTCAGTTGTCACCACACATACATATGCACACAGGTAATTATGTGATGGAGGTGTTAACTAACCCTATTGTGGTAATCATTTCACAATATATATGTGTATCAAATCATGCTGTTGTATACCTTAAACTTACACAATGTTATATGCCAATTACATCTCAATTAAGATGGAAAAAAATGTCACCTCCCCAGAGAGTCTACCCAGATGTCCTGACAAAATAAGGCTCCTGGTTACTTCCTTTCCCACCTCCTTGTTGTCTTTACAGTGTTTATCTATCTAAAATGAACTTGTTTATTTATTTGCTTACATGTTTATTGTGTGTCCAGTATAAAATACACATTGCAAGACTGAACCAGATCCATCGTATTCACACTGTCTCAGCACCTACAACAGCACCTGGGACTCTAGACACTCAGTTTGTCCAGTGAACGAATGAATGCATGAGTAAATGATGGGTATCTATCATTGCCTCCCCTCCCAGGCCCCCTTCTAAGAGAAGGCTCCTACCTGTAAGTCCCTACTGAGAAAGAGACTTCCATAACAACGTGTTCCCGGGTACCCAAGGTGTCCAGTCTCAGCAAATTGGACAAGTTGATTCCTGATACACATTGAAAGAGGCAAATTCTCCTCTTTCAATCTTCCAGGGAGATGGAATTGGAACATGAAGGTCAAGGCAATTAAAAGGCGTGGGGCCATGGAGCTGAAGGTGCCCAGGGGATCAGGGGCTGCTGGACTGAGGGGCACCCAGAGTGGAGGGGGACAGGAGAGTGGGGATTTGCTCCTGAATCCAAAGTAGCCCCGTCTCTGCCACCATCCCTTGCCCTGGTTTAACTCTCAGCACAGTGCTATTACAGGATTATAATTTCTCCCCGTTACCGCTAAAATGCCAGCTCCATGAGAGCAAGCTGCTCATCTGTCTTGTCTACCTGGTGCATAGTAGGTGCGCAGTAAGTATTTGCTACTGAATTGAAGTGAGTGTGTAAGTGATGGCTTTCCAAAGTCCTGGAGCCCCAGGTACTGGGTTTTGTGAGATTCTCTGCATTCCTTATCTATAGCTCCTCTTGAACTAGGCCATTTTAGGGGGCTTTCTATTCCAAACACATTCTCTGACACCCACCCATCCCCAGGCAGACAGACCAGACTGTGATGCTTAGAGGCAGATGAGAACAAAGAGAGATGTCAGGGAAAAGCCAACCAATGAGAAAGGAAACCGTGGCTTTCAAGGACTGAAATCTCTCAAGCGAGAGCAGGAGAGAAACAGACGAAGCTGGAAGGCTGGAGGGACGCTACGGTGGGTGCCAGGACAGGACAGTCGGGAGGGGGATGAGAGAAAAGTCTGGAAAACTAGACACAAAGGACAAGGATCTCTTTGCATTCCAAGGAGAATATTCATAATGGTAATAACGATTCTACTCAATGATAATTATGGTCCCTAACATTCACTGGGCTCTTCCTTGTGCCAGGCACTCCAAGCCATTTGCCAGCACGGGCTACCATAATTAGCTCTGATGGGAGGAGGGCGTCACCAGGGGAGAATCTCAGCTGAGACAGTCTGGGGAGGGAGGCTGAGCTCAGGACACTATATTCCTGGATGGCATCGCCGGGTCACCCAGGTGCCCATGTGACTCTGGATTTCCCTCTCCCTGTTCTTCGAAAAGGACCTGGGGGTTCCAAGGCCAAAGGCCATTCCTATTGGCTTTGAGATCTCACTTTGCCAGGAGTCCAAGGAACTGAGGGGAGAGGGGGAGCTTGGTCATTCACTTTCCAAAATAGTAGCATGTGGAGGGATGCCTGGGTCGCTCGGTCAGTTAAGTGTCTGCCTTCGGCTCAGGTCATGATCCCAGGGTCCTGGGATCGAGTCCCACATCAGGAATCCCTGCTCAGCGGGGAGTCTGCTTCTCCCTCTGCCTGCCTCTCCCACTGCTTGTGCTCACTCTCTCTGACAAATAAATAAATAAAATCTTTTTTAAAAAATAGTAGCTTGTGGATATTGGGGTACACGGGAGCTCTGTGACTGTGTGGACATGTGTGTCTATCTATAGGCACCTGTGAGCACCTATGTTCTGGACACATATGGAACATCTGGGCTCATCTGTGACTAGTCATGTCTATAGGCGCACATTCGTGTAAATCCAGGCAAAGGCTGGTGTGCATCAGTGGACAAGTGTGCGTGTATGTGTGTCTTTCACTGTCTCCCATGGCCATGAACATTCCCTTCACTCTGAAATGGTCATCAGCGTTCTATTCCCGTATGCTCTGTGCACAATTCATGAGCCCCCAAGTCAATCTGCACAATCGGTCTTTATATGTGCGCACCAGATATGTTTGTGTCTTTGCCTTCTCCGTGAGCGTTCGCGTCCCTGCACAGCTCCAGAGCCACAAACGTAAATGCCTATCTACGTTCACATGGGTGAACGCCTCCCTATAAATACCCGTGGCCCTCTGTGTGACCCCACGTGCATGTCTCCCCAGAAGCCACAAACATGTCACACATCTGTGTCCATCCAAGAACACCAGGTAAAATAGGTGAATTCACTGGAATCAAAATTCTAAAAAAGAATACTCATGCCCTTCCACGTATAATTCTCTACGTCCGTTTGTGTCTATCTGCATCCACGAACATTCCCGCACTTCTCTCAGTAGGGACTGACATCTGTGTACATTCTGTCAGCGGCACTCTTAGGTCTGGTCTCCCTGACCAACTCATTAGCATTGCAGTCAGTCGTGAAATATTCCTGCAGAATTGATGCTTTCCTAATAAGCCTGGTGTCCTGCTGAGGTCACATGGCATTTGCAAGGGCTAATGGAGTCAGCCTCAGCCAGCAGGGTTGGGGAATCCTGGCCTCCTGGAATAGCCAGGGAATGCACTCACCGTAATGAGCAAACTCCTCTTCCTTCTCACTGCACCAAGTGTCCCAGCCATTGCCTGTTGAGATATGTTTATGGCCCCAACACTACCCTGGCATCGCACAAAGGGTTGCATCTCCAGATTTGTCATTGTACAGAAGGCTGGATCACGGGGCGCCTGGGTGGCTCAGTCGTTAAGCGTCTGCCTTCAGCTCAGATCATGATCCCAGGGTCTTGGGATCCAGCCCCACATCGGGCTCCCTGCTCCGCGGGAAGCCTGCTTCTCCCTCTGCCACTCCCCCTGCTTGTGCTCCCTCTCTCACTATGTGAAGGCTGGATCCCTCATCAGGGCACTACACTGAGGGCGGCATCAGCAGACTTGTCATTATACTGTGGGCTGCATGACCTTATCATGCATTACGCCGAGGGAAGCATCATCCAACCTGTCTTTATATGTGAAGACAGAATCATCCTTTCGGTCGTAACACTGAAGGCCCCAGTCCCAGGCTGAGCATTATACTGAGGGGCTTTGTAGCCAGAAAATAAGACTTGAGAAGCAACATTTTCCCTTTTCATTGATAACTCCTCTGAGTGAGTTTGCGAAGTAATCCTAAGGGAAGTGGTAGGACCACAGCAACGGGGGAACTGGGGATCCTGAAGCGAGGCACTGGGAAAGGGAAGCTACAGAGGACAGAGGAGCAAATGGTACATCAAGAGCTGGAATTCAACGCTCCTGACCCGGCAATGCTGAAGGGGCTGGGGAAATTCAGAGTGTGCAGCCGCAGGGCCGTCTGACTAATGCCTCCTGGAAGCTCTAGATACTGCCATGCCTCCGCTGTTCCTGCCAGGGAGGTCTGCAAGACATACCTTGCCATGCCCTTGAGGACAGGTGCCTCACCTGCCAGTGCAGAGCTCCATAGCACAGCACGTAAGCCATGCCATGACAGGCCCCGTCCTGTGCCACATCCTCTGCTGGGCTCCGTGTCCTATTGCCCCCCGACACACTCAGGCGTGCTAGGCTCAGACGTTCCCATATGAGAGACGCGTTGTGACCTGCTCCAACACGTCCCATGGGCTCAGGCATGCACGGCCGCCATCAGGTTCTCCTTATACAAAGGGGCATGCCTGCCATGAAGACATGCCCTGACACGTTCAAACATACTATGACACATCCCAACATATGGGGCCGTCTCCAACAGACATGCACGTGCCCCAGCAGGCTCTGGGGGGCTGGCAGGTCTCTAGCCTCTGCCCCTGAGTCTACACGCCTGTGGCCACCTTGTCCTTCCAGATGGATTGATGGGGCAGTGGGGAAAAGGCTGTTATAAATTAAACATTGAGACACTGCCTGAGCACCAGATTCCTGCCATCTATTCATTGGCTGGTTCTCTCCCAGGAGGCTGCGGGACCACAGGGTGGGGGAGAGGGCAGGGGAAGTGACTCATTTAATTAATTAGTCCTAATTGAGATATCTTTGTAAATATCCCTTTATTGAAGGACACAATCCCATCATTTCCTGGGAATTTGCCATCTCTATTTGTCTCCAGCCCCTGAGTATCACAGAAATGACAAGAAAAGAAAGAGCAATCCAAAGGGCTGCTTGAACCCTAGCTGTGCTTCTGACAATGGCAGCAACACTGAGGGACAGGCAGGGAGGCTCAGAGAGACACAGAGATCCAGGCAGAGTGGCAGGCAGAGAGACAGAGAGATACAGGCAGAGAGACATGGGGAAGCTGCAGGGGACAGGGCAGGAGACAGGACAACAGGCAACGGGGGAGGTCACGCGACGCCAGCAGAATCGGGATGCAGACCCTGAAATGCGGGAAGAGGGACAGGCTGCCAGAGACGGGAGGAGAAACTTCACGACAGGGAGACCAGAAGTGGGGACAGATGGACCATGGCCGGGCAGACAGACCTCCCTCTGCCTTTCCCTGCCTCACCTGGTCTCCCCATCTCCTGGGCAAACTAGCCACTGCAGCAGCAGCAGCAACAATCAAGCCTGATTCCTCTTTGGCCCTTGCTACTCTCCCCTTCTCTCTCCCTCCCCCAGTCACCCCTGCAATCATCTCCCTTGTTCAAAATGAGCTTCTGCAGCTGCAGCCCAGACAGCTGTTCCATCCTGGAGCCAGCGCTGGGGCCTGATGGCTGGGTCCTAGAGGGAGACCTTCCTAGGTGGCAGCGGGGGAGGAAGGGAGGTGGAGGGAAGGGGCTCACCTGGAGCTCGGGCACCCACCCACACCTCACCCTGGGCTCCCATCAAAGCTTGGCTCCAATCCCCAGACCCCCTCTAGGGCCTTCAAGGGCTCACACTGGTCTGGCTCATCCTGTCCCATTCAGGAATCCTGCCAACACCCACCCTGGCTTCTGGTTCTGTCCTGTCTCAAGAGCCCTCTCAGGTCTAAGAATGCTGGTCTCTCCCCCAACCCCTGTCAGAGTCCTGGACTATGATACAGCAGCTATGCTAACATAGAAACAGGATCCCAGAGAGAGAGAGAGAGAGAGAGAGAGAGAGGCTGACAGACAGACATAGACCTAGAGATAGGGATGGAACAGATATAGAGGCAGAGACACCAAGAGACAGAGATGACAGAATCAGAGACAAAAGAGACACACAGAGACAAAGACAGAGACACACAGAGGACTCAGGGACAGACAGAAACATAGAAGACAGTATGACAAAGAGAGGCAGACACTGAGACACAGGCAGACAGAGATAATCATCAACATTCACTCAACAAACATTTACTGAATGTCAACCATGTGTTGTAAAAACACAGTTAAGACAGAGAGAGGAAAATATAGTTTATGAGACAAAAATACGAGAAAGAAATGGACAGAAACAGAGACTCAAAAGACAGAGTTTAAAGACAGTGAAGCATCAACGGTGAGACAGAGAGAGACAAGATTGGGAACCAGACTGCCCCCCTAGGTCTCCAAGTGGCAGCCTCTTCTCTCCCACACACAGACAGACCCAAGCCCACATCAAACTCTCTCAAAACTCCTGGGCCTCCCCCAGATGGCTGCTTTCCTTCCTTGCCCAGCTTTGTGGCTGCTCCCCACTGGTGTTTCACAAAGCGGCGTCAGCCATCCAGAGTCAGAGGGGAGAAGGATGCTGGGGACATGAAAGACACCAAGAAGCAGAAACCAGAGCTTCCCTCTGGAAGAGGAAGAAGACAGTTTTAGTCACAGATCAAGTGGCCCTAAAGCCTAGACCACCTTCCCTTCATGGCTGTCCACGGTGCTGACAGTAGAGACACAGGCTGCACCTCAAGCCATTTCTTATGTTGGCATCAAACTTGGGGTGGACGAGGTCTAGGGTGGTAGTCAGGAACACCTGATGGGCTCAAGCTGCTACCTACCTCATCAGCTCCTCAGAAACACCACCTGCCATCCCACCCCAACACCTTCACTCACCCAGTTCTCTTGGCCTATCTCCCTCCACCTTACCAGCTCAGCTCTGCCCAACTCTTACTCAACCTTCATGTCTCAGGGCAAATGTCACCTCTTCAGGGAAGCCTTCCCTGACCACCCCTTCCCAATTACATGTCTTCATGGCTCCATATCTTCTCCTTCATGACCCCTACCAAACTGTGATTATATAGCCAATTCCACAATTCCACATTCACTATGTCTCCCTACGAAGCTTTAAGAGAGAAGAAACAGTCTCCCTTGTTCACTGCTCTATTTCCAGTCCCCAGCACAGGACTTAGCATATGGAGGGACTCAATGATTGCTGGTTGGGAATGACTCTGCTCTCTGGTGGCAAGATTACTCCATGCCTTGATGTGGGAAGTTGGCAAAGTGCACATTCATCAGACATCCGTTCAAACAGAAGGATTGAAAAACAAGGGCACATGAAAAAAAGCTTTAAGAAACAGATGCTTCTGGGATGCCTGGGTGGCTCAGTTGGTTAAGAGTCTGACTCTTGATTTCAGCTCAGGTTATGGTCTCAGGGTCATGAGATCAAGCCCCACATTGAGCCCCACATCAGGCTCCACACTCAGTGGGGAGTCTGCTCAAGATTCTCTCTCCTTCTCCCTCTGCCCCTCATCCTGCTTTCTCTCTCTCTCTCTCAAAATAAATAAATAAATCTTTAAAAAAAGAAAAGAAAAGAAACAGACACTTCTGATCCATAAGAAAAGATTCAGGAATCACAGAAATACTCATCAAAGTTCAAAGGTGCCATCAGGAGGAAGAAGGGGCAGTAGTCTCATGGGGGCAGAAAGAACTGAGACCATTCAGGACATACCTACTGCCCTAAAGGAGAAGATCCCAGTAATAAACAAAAGGGACAAAGTGCTTACATGGCACTTCTATTCTGTTGGTGGCCAATAATTACCAAGATGATTTCAGATAATTATGAGTGCTGGGCAGAAAATAGAACAGGTCCAAATAACAGTGTGGGGACATTCTAGCTGGGGTGGTCAAAGGAGGTCTCTCTGAGGAGGTGACATTTGAGTTGGGACCTGAGTGGTGAGAAGGAGCAGGCTAGAGGAGGTTCCTGGAGGATGGCACAGCAAATGCAAAGTTCCAGAGGCAGGAACAAGAAGAGGGATGGAAGAGTGGTCCAAGACCTGAGACTCGGGCAGGTAGGGTCTTGTAATAATAATAATAGCAATAATAATTACAACAGCTAACCTTTATAGGCACCTTCCATATGTCAGGTACACAGCTAAGCACAATGTTATATGGAACATTCCACCATTATCCCCATTTCATGGATAAAGAAACTCAGGCTTAATGAGTTGGACCAGAGTCAGGAGTTTAGATTTGGTTCAAGTGAGGTAGGCAAAAGTTCAAAGGAGGGAAATTTCACACTCACAATCTAGAAGGATTTTCTAACAACTAGAGGTCTCTAAAAATGCAACAGGCAGGGGCGCCTGGGTGGCTCAGTCGTTAATCATCTGCCTTCAGCTCAGGTCATGATCTCAGGTCCTGGGATCGAGCCCCACATCAAGCCCCACATTGAGCCCCGCATTGAGCCCCACTTTGGGCTCCCTGCTCAGCGGGAAGCCTGCTTCTCCCTCTCCCACTCCCCCTGCTTGTGTTCTCTCTCTTGTTGTGTCTCTCTCTGTCAAATAAATAAATTAAATCTTAAAAAAAAAAAATGCAACAGGCAGGGGCGCCTGGGTGGCGCAGTCAGTTGAGGGCCGACTCTTGGTTTCAGCTCAGGTTGTGATCTCAGGGTCATGAGATCGAGGCCCGTGACAGGCTCCACACTCAGTGCAGAGTCTGCTTGAGATTCTCTCTCCCTCTGCCTCTGCCCCTCCCACTCACGCTCTCTCTCTTTCTCTAAAATAAGGAAATAAATCTTTTTAAAAATGCAATAAGCAACTTCATATTCCTTTTCTGCTCCAAATCCCTCCAAATCTCCCATCCTTTGACACTCAGAATGAAGTGCAGACACCTCCGGCCAAATTCCTTCATGACGTGGACCCTTCTGGCTACTCAGGCCACTTCCACACTCCTCCCAGCATGGCACATAAATCTCCAGGAACTCTGAATTGCTTGGTCTCTTTGTGCTCACCAGGATGCCCATTGCCTCTGAGCCTTTGTTCATGCTGTTCCTTCTTGCTCTGTCTTCACCCGGCCAATTCTTTCTCAACCGTAAGACTCAGTGTGAGTACCACCACCTCCAGGAAACCTCCGCTGTACCCTGGCTGGTTTCAGTGTCCTCCTCTGCACCCCTATAACACTCCAGAAATATCCTTATTACCACACATACCATGTCGTGTCCCAAGTACTGTTGACGAGGCTGCAATCTGCTTGAAGTCAGGGATGTTATTCATCTCTATGTCCCATAGTCCAGGAAACTTCCCAGTACAAAGTAGGTGCTCAATAAATGTTTCCTCACACTTTGAAGTGTTTGAGCAGAAGCTGGAAGTCCACAATTTAGGAGCAGGTACATATGGTAGGTGGGGGTCAAATCCACAATATGCCTACTTTTCTCCACCCCTTTGGCCCCTACCTTGGTCTAGCCCCCATCCTCACTCACCTGGATCAGTGCAGTGGCCTCCTCCCTGGTCTTCTGGCTCCTGCCCTCATCCCCCTCAGGGACCAGAGGGAAACTGAACACCTGAGCTAAGTCCTGTCCCTCTTCTGCTCAGAACCCTCCCTGGAATTCCATTTATTTGCTTAACAAGTATTTATTGAACACTTACTATTGCTAGGTCCTATGCCAGGCACTAGGGCTACAACAGTCAATAAAAGTTTTTAAAAATCCCTGCCCTCGTGGAGCTGACATTATAGTGGGGAATGAATCAGAAGACAACAAGATAAATAAGTGGACTATGCAGAGTATATTAGAAAGTTAAAAGCGCAAGGAGAAATGGAAAGCATGAGGAGTTACAGGTTAAAACTAAAATCCCTACAAGGTTCCCCTACCCCTGAACAGATGCAGCTCCCCTGCCACCTCCCCGCCCTCATCTCCAACTGCTTTCTCCCCTTTGCTCACTCTGCTTCAGCCACTGGTTTCCTCACTGTTTCTCCAACATTTCAGGCACATTCCCACCTCAGGGCCTTTGCACTTGCTCTTCCCTCTATTTGTTAACTCTCTTCCTTTAGAATTGAGCCCTCTCTCACTTCCTTCAGCTCTCTGCTCAAATGTCACCTGTTCAGAGGGGCCACTCAATCTAAAATAATCCCCCATCACTCTCCACTCCCCTTATACTGCTCTTATGCTTCTTCATAGTACATGCATCACCATCTAAAATATTATAGATTTATCTATATAGTTATTTATTTCTCCCTATCTGCTCTAGAATATCAGTTCCCTGAGGACAAGGATATCTGTCTGTTTTGTTCACTGTTATGTCCCTGGCACCTAGAATGCCTAGCACAAAGTATATGCTCAATAAGTATTTGTTAAATAAATGAGTGAATGAACAAGTGGAGATACCCTCTAAGAGAATTCTTGTTACTTAGGATAAGAGGGGGAGGGATCAGCAGAGTGGGGTGCTGTTTAGGGCTGTTCACAAATATCTGGCCACTCCTCTCTGTTCAGGTCATGGTAGGACCACACTTCTCACCTTTTTTGAGGTTAGACACACCATGTGACTTGTGTTAACAAATGAAATGACCAAAGTAACATTCCAGGGTAGAGCTTTAGGAACTGATGGAGGATTTGCTGTACCCTTCCTTTTTCTGTTTCAATGATCATGTCACCACACAGCCTCCATCCTCCTGGGTCCCTGAATGACTACTATGAATAAAGTTCTCCAGCCAACAATGGGTATATAGTGCAAAGGAGAAATGAAACTGTGTTGTGTTAAACCACAAGGTACCTGGTGTACCTTGACCTCTCTTGACTGATACGGCATCTCTGGCACCTTCCCCCCCACCCCCAGGAAACTCTCAAGAAAAGACATGGAATCTGAGCTTTGGTTCTTTGCAGGAAGTCCTCAAAGAGCCCTTTTGTGCATAGCTGCTTAGACCCTCCCCTCCCCATTCCTCCCATGAGGAAAAGGGTCCTCCCCAAACAGAATACCTCTTGTTCATCTCCCCTTCCTTTTTCCAGCCCTTAAGGAGGGGTGAGTGGATGGGCAAGGGCATAACATATAAGGTGCGGGTAATTCTCCTCAGTCGCTGTAATGACAGTAGCCGCTGGAAAGGGGCTGACAGCTCTTAGTCTGGTTCTGGATTTATGACACCCAGGTGAGGAGCCATTCCGCTGAAGGCTCCCATCCCACAGGGATGGTTTATGGCTGAGAGTTGGCCAAAGGTAGTAGTGGTGGAAGCTTCTTCCCCATTCCTTTCCAGAGATGGCCTGAAACACCACTCAGAATCTCTTAGAATGCTAAGCTGCTTCTTCAGATCAAATCAGGGAGGAGAAGCCTGAGACAAGAATGGCCAGAGGGTCTGGGCTCACCTCCACCTCAGCACTGAGGCCCTTTATTCAGTCAAACACCAGCATCCAGTCTTCTGCCTCATGACTGGGAATTCTTGCTACGAGTCCCTGAACCCCTCCGTTAACCCATGTTGGTGCATGGGGAGTTTCTACAACTCCTTCTTACTGAGCACCTAGGATGTGCCTAGTAACTTCCATTTGTTCTCCCCAACCCTGAGGAAGGTGGATTTTTTTTAACAATTTTATTTTTAAGTAATCTCTACGCCCAACATGGGGCTTGAACTCACAACCCCAAGGTCAAGAGTCACATGTTCCACTGACTGAGCCGCCCAGGTGCCCCAGGAAGGTGGATTTTTGATTTCGACACTTGACAAATATTTATTCTGTGCCTACTATGTGCTTGGCTACCACGGCAAATGAAGAAACCCCTCCTTACTGAACACCTACTATGCTCCCAGCCATTTGTTTCCACTTGAAGGTGGAATCCATGAATCCTTATGAAGATGTCATTGTTGGTTCAGTCACTTGACAAATATTTATTGTGGGGTTACTATGCATCAGGCCTTAGGGTTTAATAATGAGCAAAACACAGATGTTCTCAGTGGTTCCTCATGGATCCTATGGTCTAATGGGGACCCTAAACTCTCCTTGACTAATGAGGATACTGAAGCTTAGAGAGGTTAAATAATTTCCCCAAGGGCATACTGCTAGTAAAGTGCAGGGCCAGAATTCAAACCCAGATATGTATGACTTCGAGTCCTATCACTAACTGAGCATCTACTATGTCAGGCACTGAGCTGGAGCTTTTAAGTATAAACATGCTTGACATAGAGGAGGCAATCAATAGTTCTGCTGAATAAACAAAATGGATGGAAGGATGGATACATAAAGGATAGACGAAGAGATTGCTGGATGATGGATGGATAGAGAGATGGATGGATGGAGGGATGGATGCATGGAAGGAGAGGTGGAGAGATAGATGATGGATAATGGTTGGCTGAAGAGATGGATGGAGAGGTGGATGGAGAGATGAATGGGAGGATAAAGAGATGGATGGATCCTGGTGAAACAGATGGAAGCACGATGAGTGGGGAGCTGGACTATAGATCTCTGTTACTCACAACAGTTCTGTGAGGTAGGAATTATCATTCCCATTTTATATATGAGGAAACCACAGCTCAGAGTGGTGAACTCACTGGCACCCAGAGTCAAGAGCAAGTCATAGAGCAAGGTGGGGGAGAGTGGATCCCAACCTTGGTCTACCAGACTCCCAAGACCATTTCTAGAGCACTCTCTCGTGACAGTTCCCCTTCAGGTCCTATCCTAAGTCTCCTGGCATCTCACTCCACAGAGTCCTTGTGCAAGGCTTAGTGAGACTGAGGGATGGGATGGGGATCAGGGATGAAAGAAATACTAGCTTTCAGCAGGTAATTTCATGGTAGCACTAGATTGTGGTCCTATTAGCTACAGATGGGTCAGAATGGAGACCAGTTCTGTTTGGGTACATGTATATGTACACACGCTTACAGAAAACACATGGTTCACACAGGAATCCACCCACATGTATACAAGGTAGGCACACACACCATTCATAGATACACACATATGCACACACACTTCTGAAGACATACATGTCTACACTTACATGCACACAAACACACACGTACATAGTAGCACAAACAAAATCATAACTCAGAGACATACTCTTCCACACTTATGTACACCTTCCCCACACACCATATGCTATACATATTACATGCACACATTTACACAAACTCACACTGTGAGGGTGGGGGAGGGGAATGTGGCTTCTGATTTCAATCTCTCTTCCCCCTCAGAAGGCAAGAGCTAAAAGGCTGTCACAAACTCCTATGTGCACATGCAATCATGTAACACACACAAGCCCACAGTCAGGGACATAGAACTGCAGATATACACTTAGACACATCCACACCCGGACACACTCACACTCATTCGGGGACATACCTTCACACACAGGAAGATACACTTGGACCCTCATGTTGGCAAAGCTCATAAACTTTCTCCCTCAATTCACACCCAACCCCATTTACACACCAAAACTCATGCCTAGATAAACACACCAGAATATACTCGAATCATATCACTCGATGTGACAGACATGCAGAAAGACATTGTTTCACATATTATCTTCAAGTCTGAGAATTTGGACTGAAAGCTCTCACCAGCGCCAAGCCCAATACCATTTCCCCCCAGGGGTGGGACAAAGCCTGGGCACAGTGCTCGTCATCCCCGCCCCCCTCCACTTGCCTTCCACCCTTGGGAGCGAAGACTTCTTTTCCTTTCAGCAAGGAGAAAGAAAGAAGTGGTGTGGTGGCCACTGGAGGCTGAACAAGGGAGCTGGTGAAGTTAGGGAAACATTGAGCAGGAGAGGGAGCTCCATGCACCCCAGTTCCACCTATTGGGAGGAGTCCCGCAAACAGATGGAAGAGGGGAAAAGATGGGAAGGGAGGGCCATATCTTGAGGAGACCGAGGGAAGTTTGCAGTGGAGGCTGCCTTCTCCCCTTTCCCCAGGACACCAGGAACACTGTTATTGATCATGATTGAGTCTCCCTGCCCCCTCCCCAAAAAAGCTCTGTGGCAAGGGGAGCTGGAGGATGAAGGTGATAGAGGAGGATAGGATGGGATGAGGGAAGGGGCAATCCTGTGCTTCTGGGGGCCGGGCCAGCCCTTGCCCCTGCCCCAGTCTTGAGAGCCATCTGCCTCCTAAAGAGAGCGAGTTCTGGGAATAAATATTCAGCACATGGTGAAGCAGGTAACCAGGAAGGAGATGCTGGGGCGGGAGGGCGGGGGGGGGGGGGGGGGGGGGGGGGGGGGGGGCTGCAGGGGAGAGAAAAAGACAGACAAAAAGAGATACAAAGTCAGAGACAGTGCAACAGAGACAGAGACAAAGACAGGGAGAGACAGAGAGAAGCAAACCAGAGGGGAAAGAACAGATAGAGACGGAGAGAAAAAGAGAGACAGACGGGACGACTCAGAGATACACAGACAGGCAGCGATCCCGAAGGTGGAGACGCTCTGAGACCCCGTGGTTGCCCCATTCAGAGGCAGCGTCCCTTCCAGCCTTCCGAACCTACCCTCCCGCTCCGCCCCACTCAGCGGGACCGGGCTCAGTTGCGCAGCCCTTGCCGCCTGCGCGGGGAGCCGAGCGAGCCTCGTACATTGTTGCCCCTCGGACACTGCTCACTAATAATGAGAAGCAGTAATAATAATAACAAGAATAAACGGCGCGGGGAGGGGATCGGGATCCCGGGGCTCCTCCGCGTCCAGCCCCCAGCCCCGGGAGGGCGCCCCCCCGACCAGGCGCGCAGGGAAGCTGGGGGGCGGGGGCCCCCGGGGGCTGCGGCGGCGGCGGCGCGGGCACCACGCCCCCCGGGAGTGCCCCCCGCGCGGCGGCCACTCACGATTTTCTCGGAGGCGCCCGCACGGGACACGGTACCGTTGAGCCCCACGAGCGAGGGCAGCGTCTGCGACATCCAGTTGGTGACCATGGCCATGGTGCTCAGCACGGCCCCGATCTTGAGCAGTGGCACCGACATCGCGCCCCCGCCTCATGCCCCGCGGCCGCCCGCCGCGCGTCCCTTCTCCGGCCCGCCGCCTGGCGCTCGGTCCCTCGCCACCCAGCCGCCCCGGGGGCGCGAGCGCAAGCTGGGGGCCGGGACCGCGGCCGGCAGGGGGGCTCGCGGACGCGGGCTGCGGCTCGGCGCGCCTGGCGGGCTCCGCTTATAAAGCGCCGGCTCGGCCCCCCACCCCCTCCCGCGCCTCCGCGCCGGGCACTTCCAGCCGCCGTGACGTCACGGCTCCGGCCCGGAGCCCGGCGGGGGCGGGGGGCGCCCAGACCGCCCCCCCTCCCCAGGCCCCACCGCCGTCCCGCGGGGACCGCCCCCCCGGGTGAGGGCCCCCTGCGGTGGCGTTCCCCACCTGCCCCACCCCCACCGCCGCGGTATTCCCAGCCCCGCCCCCCAGCGGTGTTCCCGCTACCCCCCTCCCCCGGCACTCCCGGGCCACCCTCCGCGCACAGCCCCTTTCGGAGCCCTAGGCGCTCGACAGCCCCCCGGGCTCAGTGGGCGGCCGCCGCACGCGGACCACCCGAAGCTGGCAGGGGGCCGGAGTCGCAAGCCCCCACCCTCCTACGCTTAGGACCCCGACCCCGGCTCTCGAACCCGGGAGCGCAGGCGTCGGGGGCCGTGGGGGCTAGACCCGTGGGCACCCCTGAACCGGGCAGCACAGGGTCTCCTTTCCCTAGGGGAAGAGACTTCCCCGGTACCACTCTGGGGACCCCCCTGTGGCTTCGGGACCAGGGAAGCCCAGAGTGGCGGGTCTAGAGCCAGTAGACGCGACTGCTTGGATGACGGTGCGGCAGTGTGGGGGGGTCACCCGGGCAGCCGGGAGGATTTCCCACTACGCCGAGGGGCGCATCATAACCCGGGGCGGCTGAGACGGAGGAGCCAGCCTTTCGCAGACTAGTCCCAGGCGGGTCTCCACTCACAACTCGAACTTGGGGTGGGGGCGGGGAACGGACACTTCGGACCTTCCTCCGGGCCCCAGGGCTCGGGGTCCGCCCCTGCCGCGGAGGGGGAGTGCAGAGCGGCCCCCCACCCACCCACGCACCAGCCGGCGGCGGGGGTGGCGAGGCGGCGGGGAGGAGCCCCCGGAGGGTTTTAATTTCCTCTGTTTTCCCTGCACTCACGCCCCCTCCCGGCGTCCCCGCATCACCTCGCGCTGCCGCCCCGGCCGCCGCCGCCGTCTCCCGCAGCCCGCGGCCGCCGCCGTCTGGAGGCGGCGATGACTCAGGCCTTTCCTGGCCGTGGCCGCTAGCCGAGGGCTCGCCGCCGAGGGAGAAGCGCTGGACAGGGCGGTAGGGGTCTTGAACTGCCCTTTTTTCTGAGCTTCACACCGAGAGGCAGGTGCTGACCCTGGTGACCCCCAGCAAAGACCTCTCTGCCTCAGTTTCCTCATCTGCAATGTGGGTGGTTGTGAGGACCCATGTACCTAATATGTGTAAAGGGCTTAGGTGTCCTGAGAATCAAGTTAAAGATTTATTGAACATCTACTATGTGCAACACACTGTGAACAACAGATAAAAATGCCTTTGTGGAGCTGAAAATTATATGGGGCAAGAGAGATGGTTGCCGGGGGGGGGGGGGGGGGGTAAAATACATAGGCTATGGGGAGGAAGGGGCATCCAGACGAAGTAGGAGAGTAAACTTTAGTCAGGATGGTTGGAGAGTGATACTTGGGCAGAGACCTGAAGAAGGTGAGGGAGGGAGCCATTTGGATATCTGAGGGAAGAGTTACTGACGAAGAGAACAGCAAGTGCAAAGGCTCTGAGGCAGGAACGTAAGTGTTCAAGGAACAGGCCAGTGTGGTTGGAGCAGAGTGAGCTGGGAGAGCATGCGTGTGTCTGGGAGAGTGGGTGATGTGCTTATAAAGTACTTTGCAGGGTGTCTGGGACACGCTAAGCATTTCATAAATAGTAGCTGCCATTGTTATTATTTGCAACTGATGATAAGCTTTAAAAAATGAGATGAGTCCTTGCCTCCTTGTACTACAGCTTGCATTTACAAGTGCTGAACACTTTGCAAATGTGCTGGCTGAGCACCAGCTGCAACCTCCCATGAAAAGTACAGCAACATCCCTATTTGCAGGTGAAGAAACTGGGCTCAGAGAAGAGAGGGGACCAACTCAGGGTGACCCAGCAGGTAAATAGGGGCTCAGGATTTTAACCCAGGTCTGTCTGATTTCAGACTCCAAAACCACTGGGCTCCAGGGTGTCCTAGCTTAGAGAATTTTGAACCCACTGATACTCTTTCATTCTCTCACCATCGGTGCTGTGGGAAACTGCCCTAGCTCCTTCCAGTCAAACTCCTCCAAGGAGTGGTCTACACTCACATCTGCATTTGCTGTCTCTACTCCCTCACCTCCTACCTCCTCAGTGCTTCCAAACTCCTCTCACCAAAGGCAGCAGTGACCTTCCAATTTGCCTGTTCCACAGCTTCACATGAGCCCTCATTTAGTTACCCCACAGGTTAGTCTTCATGGATCATTCCCTCTTTCTCGAAAGTAATTTCTCTTTTGATTTCAGAGACACCTTATCATTTCCTAGTTCCACTCCCACCTCTCTGGCTGCATCATCACTGTCTCCTGCCTTCTCCCGAAATGTCTATGTCTCACACGGTTTTGTCCTGAGTCCCCACTTGTCTCATTCTGTATACTGTGCCTGGACCATGACACCCACTCCCAAGGTTTTGGTTCTGTCTGGCACATTCCCACCTCAGGACCTTTGTACTTGCTGTGCATTGCTGTCCACTCTACCCAGAATGCTTTTTTTTTTTTTTTTTTAAGATTTATTAATTTATCTGAGAGAGAGCACATGCATGAGAGTGGGGGGAGAGGCAGCAGGAGAGAGAGAGAATCCTCAAGCAGACTCCCCACTGAACTTGGAGCCCGATGCAGGGCTGCATCCCAGGACCCTGTGATCATGACCTGAGCCAAAATCAAGAGCTGGACGCTTAACCGACTGAGCCACGCAGGCGCCCCCCCCGAACTATTACCACAGATACACATATAGCTGTTCCTTTACTTCACTTATATCTCTGCTTTATCACTGTGTAGGTCAGAGGCATGCCCTACCTTTCTCCAGAAACCTACATTTCCCAGGTTCCCTTACACATTGGCATCCTGTTAGGTTTATCCAATGGGAGGCACTGGAAGGAGACTGGAGGGTGGGAAGGAAGGGAGAATCCAGGGTATTTCTCCCCGCTCTTTCTGCTTGGGGTTGTGATGCATTCAGATGGTGGCTACATCTCCTCCATGGTCCCAGCTCCCACACAAGAGCCCCCTCCTCATCACAACACCCATTTGTCAGGTCCCTCAAGCAGCTTTGTACTGTGGTTTATTGCTGGATTCCCTGATCGTCCCATCAGCTTGGCTTCTCAACTCTTCCATCTTACACTTAACCAATTCCCTGTATTAAATTCCCTCTCTGAAACACCTAGAGTGGTTTTTTTCCCTAACTGAACTCTGAGTGATATGGTCATCATGTCTGAAGGACCTTCCCTGGCCACTTCATCGATGATACCAGCCCCCACCACTCTCTGTCCCTCACTCTGCTCTATTTTCTCAAACAGCATTTATCCCTATGTGACTGACATTACTTTTATTTGTTTATGGTCTGTCTCCTCCACTAGACTTTCAATTTCACAAGGGTACCTACCTGGCTGTATTTTTCACAGCCGAAACCCCAGGGCTTAGAACTTAGTGCTTGGCACATAGTAGGTATTCAAAAAATGTTGTTGATTAGTGACTAAATGAATCTACAGCTGAGGCTCCCAAAGGTATATCTACAGCTCAGATCTCCAGCTGGAGTTCAGACCCCTATGCCCATCTGCTTCTTGGACATTCCCACTTGTGTTTTCCAGGACTCACAGCACATGATGCCCACCAGAACAACCTCAATCAGAAAGACAGGCAGTGCTGGTGATGATGTAGAGAAATGGGAACCTATTGCTAGTGGGAATAAAAAATGTTGCAACCACTTTGAGAAACAATTTAGCCCTTTCTTAAAAAGTTAAACAGGGGTGCCTGAGTGGCTCAGTTGGTTGATCATTTGACTCTTGGTTTTGGCTCAAGTCATGATCTCAGGGTCATGAGATAGAGCCCTGTGTTGGGCTTCATACTCAGCATGGAGTCTGCTTGAGATTCTTCCCTCTTTCCCTCTTCCTCCTCCCTCACCGCCCCCCACTCGCACTCTCTCTCTAAAATAAATAAATAAATAAATAAATAAATAAATAAATAAAATCTTTTTAAAAAAGGTTAAACAGAAACTTACCATAAGACCCAACAGTTCCATCTACCCGAGATAAATATGTCCATTGCAAGACTTGTATGTGAATATTCAAGCCAAAATTTTTCATCATGAATGAAACCATCCAAATGCCCATCAACTAGCAAATGGATAAACAAATTGTGGTACATCCATAAAAGGGAATGTTATTCAGCAATAAAAAGGAACAAACTGTAGATATATGCTACAACATGGATGAACCTTGAGAATATTTTCTAAGTGAAAGAAACCAGATACAAAAGGCCACATTTTGGGGCGCCTAGGTGCTCAGTCAGTTAAACATCTGCCTTCAGCTCAGGTTGTGATCCCAGGGTCCTGGCTTTGAGCCCCATGTTGGGCTCCCTGCTCAGGGAGGAGTCTGCTTCTCCCTCTCCCTCGCCCTCTGCCCCTCCCCCAGCTCCTGCCCTCTCTCTCTCTCAAATAAATAAAATCTTTTTTAAAAAGGCCACATTTTGTATGATTCCATCTATACAAAATGTCCAGAAAAGGCAAACCAATAGAGACAGAAATTAGATTAGTGATTGCCTGGAACTGAGGGTGGGTGTGGGGATGGACTACAAATGGGCACGAGGGATCTTCTGGGGGTGATGGAAATGTCCTAAAACTGGATTGGGGTGATGTTTACACAACTCTGTAAATTTACTAAAAAGTCACTGAATTGCACACTTAAACAGGTAGATTTTATGGCATGTAAATTATACCTCAACAAAACTTTAAGGGGGGGGGCATTCTTAAATTTTCCCTTCAAGCCCCCTCCCCTGAGGTGCCCTGCAATGAACTGATGTGAGAATGAGTCCTTAAATTTTGTGCCCCAGTTTCCTTGCTTGCCTCCCCCTGGTCCTGGCTCAGATGTACCCTCAGTTAGGAACTACAGATTGTGCTCCCCTTACCCTTCCTTCTCCTTCCCTACTCCATCCAAACCAGCACCAATGCCCGCTGATCTTGATAGAAATGTCTCCAGAAAGTATCCCTTCTTTCATATATAATATTTTTTTAAGATTTATTTATTTATTTTAGAGAGGGGGTAGGGGAAGAGGGAGAGTCTTAAGTAGACTCTCACAACCCTGAGATCACGACCTGAGCCAAAACCAAGAGTCAGACTCAACCAACTGCACCACCCAGACGCCCCTAATATTTATTTATTTAAGTCATCCCTACACCCAATGTGGGGCTCAAACTCACAACCCTGAGATCAAGAGTCACACACTCCTCCAACTGAGCCAGCCAGGCACCCCAAAAAAGTATCCCTTCTTTCCCATCACCATCATCACTCTAAGCATTGTGTTGGGGAGTGCCTTAGGTTGAATGTTTGTGCACCGCCCCCCCCCCCCAAATTCCTAAGTTGAAACCTAATCCCCAATGTGATGGTATTTGGAGATGAGGCCTTTGGGAGATGATTGAGTCATGAGGGTGGCTCCACCCTCATGAACAGGTTAGTGTCCTTATAAAAGAGAGCTCGGAGAGCTCTGTCTCCCTTCCACCATAGAAGAAAACAGTGAGAAAACACCCAATCTGCCAGCACTCTGATCTTGGACTTCCCAGCCTCCAGAACTGTGAGATATACATGTCTGTTGTTTATGAGCCACTCAGTCCATGATATTCTGTTAGAGCAACCTGAATGCGCCATGACCACGAGCCACGGAAAGAAATGGTTTTTCCCTGACCTGAAAATTCTCTGGAGGGAAAAAGTTGACAACTGTCAGAAATAATAACCATGGTTGCTAAGGTTTACTGAGTACCTATCCCATGCTAGGTATCATTAGCAGCAATGTACTTATAATAACTCACTTAACCCTCAGACTATCACTGAGTAGAAGTAGATAGGATTACAATTCCCATTTTTAAAAATGAGGAAACAGAGGCACAGAGATGCTAAGAAATTTCCCGAAGGCCTCCAGGATACAATCCCAGACGGTCAGGCTCCAGAGTCGACATGGTGCTTGGTCAACTGGGTCTATTCACAGGGGAAAGAATAAATGATCCCTACCTCATATCCTATGCAAAAATCAATTCCAGATGGATTGTACATCTAAATATGAAAGGTAAACAATAAATCTTTTAGAAGAAAATATAGAAGAACATCTTCATTACTCTGAGGGTAGGCAAAGATTTCTAAAACTGGGCCCTAACAAGCACTAACCTTAAAAGGGGGAAAATATTATTTGAACTACATTAAAATTAAGAAGGTCTATTGATCAAAGACTCCATTAAGAGAATGAAAAGACAAGCCACAGAGTGGGAGAAGATATTTGCAATCCTTATGTCCAACAGAGAACTCATATCTTATTTAATCTATATGAGATCTGTATGGATAGATGCAGATACAGATGTAAAATCTGGATACACAGGCACACATATATTCCTACAAATCAGTAAGAAAAAGGCAGGCAGGGGCGCCTGGGTGGCTCAGTTGGTTAAGCGACTGCCTTCGGCTCAGGTCATGATCCTGGAGTCCCGGGATCGAGTCCCGCGTCGGGCTCCCTGCTCGGCAGGGAGCCTGCTTCTCCCTCTGACCCTCCTCCCTCTCATGCTCTCTGCCTCTCATTCTCTCTCTCTCAAATAAATAAATAAAATCTTTAAAAAAAAAAAAAAAAGAAAAGAAAAAGGCAGGCAGCGGAATAGAGCATTTCACAAAATGGAACACTAAGTGTCAATAAACATGTGAAAAGGTATGTAATATTAATCATCAGGAAATGTAAATTAAATCCAAAACATGCTACCACTACACACCCACTGGAATATCTAAAGGAAAAAGGAAAGACACCACCAAGGGCTGGTCACAATGCGGAGCAGCTGGAATGCTCAAATACTACCGGTGGATGAGTAAATGGGAAAACGGAAGAGTCTTTGAGACTTTAGAAGACTGGCAGCATCTCCTAAAGCTCAATATATTCCTCCCCTACAACTCAGCAATTCTGCTCCTCGGTACATACAGTGGAGTCTCATTATTTGTGGATTCCATATTGGCAAACTCGCCAACTCACTGTGATTTATTTGTAACCCCAAAATCAATATTCATGGGGCTTTTGTGGTCATTCATGGACATGCATGCAGTGGCAAAAAAAAAAAAGAATGGAGTCACCAACCCGCAGATTCCCAACTGAGGTCCAACACAACCATATTCTGCCTTCTTGTTTCAGCTCTTATAACTGTAAACGAGCATCTTTTTCACTGGTTATTTGGTGCCAAGGTTTTCACATTTTTTTGGTGTGCTTTTTATTAGTGATTTCACTATTTTAAGTGGCCCCCAAGCATAGTGCTAACTGCTGTGTAGTGTTTCAAAGTACAAGCAGCCTGTGACATGTCTTTGGAGAAAATACATCTTGTCAATAAGCTTCATTCAGGCGTGAGTTATAATGTCTTTGGCCATGAGTTTGATGTTAACCAACCAACAATACATATTAAATAAGGTGTTTTTTAAGTAGAAACATACATAAAACTAGGTGGCATTCTTGTTTGGTCAACAAAAATGTGACCAGAGGCTTACAGAAATCTAACCCAGCTATGATCCAATGCCATGAATCAGGATTCCGCTAATACCCAGCAGAAATGCGAACAAGCATCTGCTGAAGACAGAGTGTCAGAATATTTATATCAGCACTGTTTAGGTCAGCCGCAAACTTCACCAGCCCAAATGCCCAGAAACAGTAGAACGAATATTTCATGGTATAGTCACACAATGGAATGCCATAAAGTGATGAAAACGGGCAAGGACCACAAAACAGTAATATGGCGGCATCTTACAAACATAATGTTAAGTGAGACCAGCCAGGCCCCCACAACTACATACCTCATGACTTCATTAAGTTACAAAGCTGGCCAAACCCGTGCATAGTGAGAGACAGACGTTAGCTCAGTGGTAACTCTTGGGGAGCAGGTGGCTAGAAGAAGCATGAGGGGGACTTCGGGATATTTGAAAAGTTTTGTTTCTTTACCTGGTGCTGGTTACACCATGTCACTTCAAGACAATTTATCGAGCTGCACCTTTATAATCTGCGCACTTCTCGGTAGATATATTTTACGTCAAGAAGAAAATTTACTCAGATATATGAATTCAGGTATAAGTTCCTTCCCTGTTTGGTGTGCAGCAGGTAAAAACGATGGAAACTGCCGGTAGAAAAGCTAAGAAACACAAACCCAAAAGAAAACAAAAACAAAACACAAACCAAGAGAAACTAAGTGTCCTTTGCAAGAAGACCTGTGGCCTCTTTCATTCACACACAAGGCATGAACTCATGTCCCATACACACAGAGCTTTGCACGCCTCAGAACACAAATGGCGTTAATCTTCTAGCCTGTTGCCTACTTTCAGCATTTTGTTTGGTGACAGCAAGTGCTTGGAAACGGTGTTGAAACATGTCTCGCTTTTGTCTCCCTGAAAGTCTGGGAGCCCCACGCCCCTGCTGTCATCTCTGCTCTCCTGCCTGGTTCAGAATTCCAGGAGAAGGTTGGGAAGGAGACAGTTGTCCTTGTTAAGGATCCCAGACAATGAGAGGTTCACTCCTTCCATTCCCCAAATGTTAGTCCTGCTAGGCCTCTGGCTGCCACCAATTTGCCTCAGGCCTTGCCAGCTCCTGAGGTAATGCTGTCTTCATGCCTTCACTCTCCCAACTCCAGTGTCTTCCATGTTATAGCCAGAGCCTCTGGCCCTCACTCAAATCCAACCAGGTCTCATTCCTGGCTTTAAAATCTTTTACTTAGGGGCACTTGGGTGGCTCAGTAGGTTAAGTGTCCAACTCTTGATTTTGGCTCAGGTCATGATCTCAGGGTGATGAGATCAAGCCCCACATCCCTGCTGAGCGTGGAGCCTGCTTAAGATTCTCCCTCTCCCTCTGCCCCTCCTCCCCCTCACTCTCTCACCTTTTACTTAAACAACAGAAAACCAACCTGATTTTAAAATGGACAAAAGACTTGACATTTCTCCAAAGAAGATATACAAACAACAATAAACACATAAAAAGAAGCCCAACATCACGAACTCTTCATGAAGTGCAAATCAAAACCACAATGAGATCACATCACACCCACGGGCTAAAGTCAAAAAGTCAAGTAGTAACAACAATGCCGCTGAGGATTAAAGAACCTGGAGCCCAGGTTCTTTGGTGGAATGTAACATGGTGTGGCCACTGTGGAAAACAATATGGCAGCAATCCCTCTTCCAGGCATATGCCCAAAAGAGTTAGAAGCAAGGTCTCAAAGAGATATTCGCACCTCATGTTCACAGTGGCATCATTCACAATAGCCAAAAGGTGGAAGCAACCCAAATGTCCACTGAAGGATGAATGGATAAACAAAATGTGTTGCATCCACACAATGGAATCGTGTGCAGCCTTAAGAAGGAGGGAAGTGATGGGGACGCCTGGGTGGCTCAGTCGATTAAGCGGCTGCCTTCAGCTCAGGTCATGATCCCAGGGTCCTGGGATGGAGCCCCCACATCAGGCTCTCTGCTCAGCAGGGAGTCTGCTTCTCCTTCTGCCTCTCTTCCTTGCTCATGCTCTCTCTCTCTCTCTCTCAAATAAATAAATAAAAATAAAAGGAGAGAGGTGCTGACTCCTACCATGACATGGGATGAGCGTTGAGGACACGATGCTGGGTGAAATAAGCCAGTCACAAAAAGACAAATACTGCATTATTCCACTTATATGAAGTACCTAGAGTAGTCAAATGCATAGAGACAGAAAGTAGAAAGGGGGTTCATGGGGTCTGGGAGAGAAGGGAATGCGGGGTTGTTTAATAGGTAGAAGTTCAGTTTTGCAAGATGAACAGAGTTCTGGGGATGGATTGTGGTGATGATCGCACAACTATGTGAATGTACTTAACATGAGAGAATTGTACATTTTATTTTTTTTTAAAGATTTTATGTATTTATTTGAAACGGGGGCGGGGGAGAGCAAGCAAAAGCAGGGGGGAACGGCAGAGGGAGAAAGACTCCCCACTAAGCAAGGAGCCCAATGTGGGACTCGATCCCAGGACCCTGGGATCACGACCAGAGCCGAAGGCAGCTGTTTAACCGACTGAGCCACCCAGGCACCCCCAAGAATTGTACATTTAAAAATAGCTAAGATGGTAAATTTTATGTTGTGTGTATTTTGCCACAATTTTAAAAAGTCTTCTATTTAAACACACACACACACACACACACACACACACACACCCTTACTTAGTCCTGAGAACTACTCCACGGTGGGCTGTGTCACACGCTTGTATGTGCTCACTTGGTGTCTTTCACATAGAAATGACTAGAGACGTTAGGAAGAGAAAGAATCTGGTTTATCATGGGTGTTCACCATGTATTTTTCTTGGGAACAACCAGGACTTTCTCAGGGTCAAAAAAGGTGAGGAGTGGGGCGCCTGGGTGGCTCAGTCGTTAAGCGTCTGCCTTCGGCTCAGGTCATGATCCCAGGGTCCTGGGATCAAGCCCCGCATCGGGCTCCCTGCTCCGCGGGGAGCCTGCTTCTCCCTCTCCCACTCCCCCTGCTTGTGTTCCCTCTCTCGCTGTGTCTCTCTCTGTCAAATAAATAAAATCTTTAAAAAAAAAAAAAGAAAGAAAAAGAAAAGAAAAGGTGAGGAGCTATTTGCCATTTCATCCAGTGGCTTCAACTGACTTTGCCTTTTGGTTTCTTTCTTCTCTGGCTGTGACTCCCTGTCTTCTGTCTGCTAAGCAGGGCTGAGATGCGAGCTGTCCAGGACGGCCAGAACTATGTGTCAAATAAGAGTGAACAGGCCCCGAGAGAGCCTACTGGGGCTCCCAGAAGCAACACAAATAAGCTTCCGCACACAGACTTCATTGACTCTATTCTGACTCCTCTCTGTTCTTCCTGGTTTCTCCTTGGTTTGTGGCTGAGCCCTGGGTGGGTGAAGCTGTGAGATGCACCAGGCTTCCACTCAGCATGAAGATGTATGGGTGTTCTCAGACAAGAGTTCCCGAAAAGCGGGACAAGTTCTCTCACTCCTGTCAACCCCCTTCTTCCCAGCACAGCCAGACTCAGCTTTGGAGGAGTTAAATCTTCCATCCCACCCCTTAAGAGCTCATGCTGTCACGCAGACCTTGGTGTCTGGTGGGAGGCTCAAAATGCAGAAGACTCTCAATGAGCGCTTTCTAAGTGAACACAGGAGTACAAGAATAAGTGAAAACAGGGGCGCCTGGTGGCTCAGTTGGTTAAGCGACTGCCTTCGGCTCAGGTCATGATCCTGGAGTCCCGGGATCGAGTCCCGCATCGGGCTCCCTGCTCGGCAGGGAGTCTGCTTCTCCCTCTGACCCCCCTCCCTCTCATGCTCTCTGTCTCTCATTCTCTCTCTCGCAAATAAATAAAATCTTAAAAAAAAAAGAATAAGTGAAAACAAGTTATCGCTTCCCGGGCACTGACGCTGAGTTCTGGGGACAAAAGTCATTGCCCACACCAGTTGCCAGGCTCATGAGAAACCCATCCACATGCACGTGGTCAACCCGTATGAAAAGAGTCACTGTGGACACATACCCACAGGATGTGATTATGGCACACACATGTCCCTGTGCCCAGCTCGGTCAATGCCAAGTACGTGGTTCTGAAACATACAGCCCCATGGACACTACAGATGAATTCTTGTAGGGCCAGGGGTCACGAGGCAAGTGACATGAGTCCCTCAAGTGCAGAATGAGTTCTGGTGTTTATTTAAAGTTTTGACATTTTGTATCACCGATTTTTTTTTGCATTAATTTTGATTTTGTTAAAATATTATTTATCTTGGTTTCTGACTTTTTTGGGGGGCATCCCTTCAATTTTGCATCTGAGGCTAGTGCCCCAGTTGCCCCACCCTGGCCCAAGGCATTGACACACTTTCCGCCTGCACACCTGCAGCAGAGCCATGCGGACACACGCAATCTCTGCACAAACCTCATCTTACCACTAGGTGTCACCCTAGCTCTTTCATCTTGAGGCCCGGTTCCGCCCCCCCCCCCCCCCCGCCCCTTCCCTAGGAAGAAAATGTCCAATTCACTTATCTGAGTATCCTCAAGACTTCCTTTTACTTCCCTCCACCTGGGACATTTACATTTTCTAAAGGAGCCCAGGAGAACAGGATGTTAACCCCAAATAGTGGTGCCCTATAATGGAATTGAGGCACAGATGAGGAAGATGGGTTTTCCTGATGCCTCCGATCCAAGAGCGGAGGTTGACTTGAAATGGGTAGGGGATGGCCCGAGGGGACAGCTGTTCCTTCACCCCTCCTTTGGTACAAGAGTCCCACTGTTTGAGAAAGAAAGAGACTCTGTGGGAGGAGGAGGGAGATTCATCCATTCATTAAAGTTTTTATTTTAACAGATGCTTGTTGAGCTCCTACTGGGTGCCTGGCTCTGTTGCAGGCACCAGAGATACAACAAAGTCCACTGGACCCTGATGAGCTGCCACTCTAGGGGGAGACAGACAACAAATGAATAAACAAATTGTGGAGAAGGAGTGACAGGCTCTGAAGAAAAATAACAAGAGTAAGAGCTCAGAGAGTGGCCATAGGGAGGTCATTTTAGATGGTTGGTCAGGGTGGGTCTCTTGGAGGAGGTGGCATTGAAGTAGAAGGAAGGAACAGTGTCCCAGGCAGAGGGAATGGCAAGTGCAAAGGCCCTGGGGTATGCAGTACAAATTGAACTACTCCTCCCCTCCCATCCTGTGGGGACCCCAGGGAAGAGACGACTTCAAATCCAGAGAGTGGCCGGTCCAGATCTATAGCTAGATCTTAGGGAGGACTTCCCAGTAGTCAGAAAGTGGGCATCTTTCCCACCGGGAAAGCTATCTGGTAGTCTCCAAGGCATTCACAGGCCAGACCCAGAACATCTGACACAGACCCTGGATGGATGAACAGATGGATGACTCCTCTGACAGGCGCTACTCGCTGTTCTCAGAGTCAAATCCAAACTCCTGTCTATAGCCCACACATTCTCACTTGGTCTGGCCCCTCTTGTCTTCCCTGGCCTCATCTCCCAGCAACCTCCCCTCCCCTCACTCCTCTCCAGACACACCAGTCTCCTTGTCGCTCCTCAAACATACCAAGATGTTCTCACCTCAGGGCCTTTGCACTTACTATTCCCTCTGCCTTGAATGCTCTTCCCCTGGATCCTCGGAAGGCATCTTCTCTCACCTCCTTCAGGGGTCACCTCAAATACCACCTCCTTAGAGACATCTCTGACCACAACCATTAAAATGGCCGCCCACACCACCACTATCCCTCTTTAATCCCGTTTTTTATTCTTCACGCCACTTGCATTGTATTATATATTCATTTTGTTGTTGACACTGTATTACATATTTATTCAGTTCTTGCCTGTCTCTCGCGCCAGAAGATCGGCTCTAGGAGGGCAGGGATTTGATAACTTGATTCATGGCTGTCTCCCCAGTGCTTAATCGCATCTGTTGATCGAATGGACGAATGAAGGATTTCTAGCAAGGACCCCTGGTGGAGCCCAGGACCCATCAGGGACTGAGAAGGGGGCTCTAGGGAAGAGATGGGGGGTGGACAGGGAAAAGAGCATTCACTCTTCAGAGCCTTTCCTTCTCTGGGGCGCCAGGCTGGGTGGACGGCTAGGGGCTGAGACCAGTTTATGACGCTGTAGTGCCCACGGTGGCCGCCTGGGGGCACTGCAGCTAGTTGCAGGACCCCACCAGCCCCAACAGATTACCCCAGTTTAGCCCCGCCCCATCCACCCTTGGCCCCGCCTTCCCAACCCAGTTTAGTCCCGCCCCCAAGCAGTCCAGCTTGGCCCCGCCCCCAAGCAACTCCCTCCGCGTCCAGGAGGTCCGTAAACTCACCTCCCAACAGCACCTTTCACTGCACTCTCCTGCACCACTAGCCAATCTTGGCAACAGGTCAAGAAATCTAGACTTTCCCAGAGGCTAGCAGGGGTGGAGGAGAATCCCGAGGTGGTGATTCCCAAGGGTCCTTCTTGGAAACCAAATTCACCTTCACTCCTGGTTCATTTTTTGCCAGCGTTCTCTCAACCTTCCGCCTCTTTTGGTCTCTCTTTACTTCTCTCTGGCTGACATCTCAATTGAGCATCTACTGTGCGCGGCCTGATGCCAGGCACTGATCACACTTCCCATCCCAGCCAGGATGTGGGTCCTGAGATGGGAAACCAAGAAATGAGGGATGGGACCCCACGACCTCTCCCTATGGCCTTGGAGATCCTATTGAGAGCCTGACCTCCAGCCCTCCCATCGCCCCCTGGGGTGGGCATAAGGGTCTGATTCCTTTCTTCTCTTGACCAGGAAAGAGAAGGTGCCAGGACTGTTTTTCCTCTGAGCTTCTACCTAAAAAACTCTTCGAGTTTCTACACAGACACTGTCCACACCCATGGAGTGGATGATTTAACAAGAAGGTAAATGTGTGGGCTCAGGCACTGGACTGCCTTTGTTCAATCCTAGCTCTGCCACTCCTGAGCTGTCTCAGCTTGACAAGTGACTTAACTTTTCTGTGCCTCCCTTTCTTCATCTGCAAAATGAAGGTAACAATAACGCCCACTAGTAGGTGCCAGGGGGGTTAAATGCTTCTTTCATGTTGGGTGCTCGAAACAGTGCCCAGCACATAATAAGCACTTAGTAAATGTTAGCTGTATTATAATTATTATTTTAGATTCCAGCTTCCCTCTAAGCTCCTACAGATCTGAGAACTTGAGGGGCCTCCCGCCTCCAAGATGGAGGAGGAAAGAGGTTTCCCAACAGCTGAAGAAAACTGGGACACCCCACCCCCATTTTGCAAGGCCCCCCAAGCCTGCCCAAGAGATGGGGGTACTATGAGGAGGACGACTTTCTTCTGTGAAAGCATGAATGGGGCGCACGAGGCACCAAACCACACATACACACACACACAGATGCATGGATGTACACGTTTGCACACACAGCCTCTGCTCTTCACCCTCCCTTTTAGGGTGATTTACTCAAAGGCACAGAATAGCACACGGTCACCCCAAATTCTCACACAGCCACACACCTGGTCACACACATTTTGTACAACACCCAGGCAGATGAACAGAATCGTGGGGACACGCAGAGATCTTTATACACGGACCTTTACACACGGCTTCAGTTGCCCAAATACCGCCAGGATTAACACAATCCTCACTCGCTGACACACCACTAGTCACACAGACACACAACTCCAGGGGGCAGTCTCACAAGCCTCGCAGTCACATCAACCCTCCAGCCACAGCCTCCCACTGTCACACACAGACTCTCTCTCCCTCACGTACAAACACCCTCTCCCATCACACCCCAACTCATGCACAGCCAGACACACAAACTCTCAGTCACACCCAGCCGTGACACACACACATTTACCCAGCACCCCTCCCCAGCACCTCACACACGTCCCCACCAGTCACTCACACGTGAGTCCCGCCCCCTTCCCCACACGGGGGGTGCAGGTGAGGAGCGGGGGGGGGCTGCAAAATTTGGGCACCTCCTGCCATAATGGGGGGAATGAAGGGTCAGCAACACCCCAAGGCCCCCTGAAGTTGCCCCCGCAACCCCACTCAGCTTCAGTGAGATGGCGGGTGTGGGCTCCGGGTCACCGAGAGGTTGAGAACCCCGAAGCTGGGGTCAGACTGTCCCCCAAACCATCTCAGCTCGGGGCTGGATGTGAAGCCCCCTTTTCCTTTCCCCAGCCAGGGTGGACATCCCAGCCCCTCCCCCGCTGCGACCCCCGCCCCTCTCAGCCCCGGGGGGCTTATGGAGCCCCAAATGGCGTTTCTGTCGGGACCCTCTAAGACCCTCTCCCCTCCTGGAGCCCCTTGCGCCTGCACCTGCCCGCCGGGCCCCTACCTGTCCGGCGAGGCCTGAACACAGCAGCAGCAGCGGCAGCGGCGGCGGGACCGTGAGCGGCCACATGACGCGCCCCCGGCCCGGCGTCCCGTCCCCCCGCCCGCCCTAGCGGCGCCTGGACGCGGGGACCGCCACCTTGCGCGACCCCGCCCGCCCGGCTGGGGCGACCCTCGCCGCCGCCTCCCCCGCCTCGCCGGCGGCTGGGATTCCGCCCCAGCCCCGCCCCCGTCGCGCGCTCCCAGTCTTTGTTGCGGGCTCCGCCCCCCGCCCCGCCCCGCCCCCAGCTCGTCTGCGGGCGCAGAGCCGGCTTGGGTCTGGGGGCGGGGAAGGGGGAGGCGCTGGCACTGGGGAGGCGAGCTGGGGACGAGGCCCGGCAGTCCCCTAGGCCCTATGGGGGTGGGGGCGGGTCACGGAGATGGGGGAGGGGGTTCCGTCACGTGTTGGTGAATTTCACCCTCCCAGGACCTTTCTCACGTTGAAAATGGGGTTGGGATGGGGGTCAAGGGGCAGGGGGAGTAGGAGGAAGACCTGGTAACGAAGAAGAGAAATTGAGAGGCCCCCTCCTAAAAGAACTCAAGAATCAACAGAGAAACTGAGGCAGAGCTTGTGAAATGGGACGTTGAGGGAAGGGGGTCACTGCCGGGACAAGGGGGTGGGACAGAGATGGAACGAGGAGCGAGAGACCAGTGACCGAGGCGGATGGCCAGCTGGGTGGGCCTGGCCCCCAAAGGGGATACCTTGTCTTCTCTCTCCCTCTCCCACCCCACTCTCCAGGCCCCTCTTCCTCAAAGTCCGCCCTCCCCCGCCACACCCGAGACGGTTTCTCACTCCCGTTTCAACGACCCAAGACGGGAGACCAGATCCCGAGAGGATCAAAATATTCAACAAGGCCTCCAACGAGAATCCATCTGCATATGAAGGGCGTCCTTGTTCTGCCTCCAGCCTCTCTCTGCTTCTCCCTCCTCTCCGCAGTGGTCTTCCCCGCCCATAAGCCCTCAGTGGCTTTTTGAGGTCAGGGTTACAGAGGAATCAGCCAAAACATACCGGGAGGAGGGTGGGGGGAGGGCTGGCATTTTCCTGACCCTACTGTATGCCAGGCAGATAACAGGGTATGGAGGGTTTTGTCCAAGCAAGAAAAGAGCTTGTTGTCCAATAGAACTGGGTTTGACCCTGGTTCTGTCACTTCTTGGCCATGCAACTTGAGGCAAAGAGCTTTCCCTCTCTCAGGAGACCTGTTTCCTCATGGAGGTCCTTGGGGAGACAGCTGTGACTCTTGAGCAGATAGAGCACCCAACCAGCGCTCAGTCCCCAGAGAGCATTACCAGTGAGGCGTGGAGTTGAGAAGACTTGCCATGGGATGTGGGACACAGAACAGAATCTGAACTAGGGAAGGCATCTCATCCATCCCTCTACCTCCTCTCCCCAAATGGAGGATGTTCCTTTGCTGACTCCTCTGACCCAGCCTGCAGTAGGTGTAGAGTAGGAAGGGTTGTTATGTTGGTTGGTATGAACCAGAAGCTTTTGACCAAGTGTGGGCTGTGGTCAACACTGAGAGCAGGGGGTCCCTGCCAACTCTCATCATGTCAGTTTATCACAGCGTGGTTCCCTTATTAAGCTGTTTCAGGACCATGAACAATACCCTCTGCACTCTGAGATGGTCACTGTCATGGTCAAGCATGGCCTGCGTTATGTGGTTGACATTGGTAAATGTGCCCTTAGGTCCATTTCCCATCCTTCTCCAGCTCTGCTCTGTTTCAGGGGTGGGGCCCCTGAAAACTACATTTCCCAGGCTCCCTTGCATCCGGCTAGACTCAGCCAATGGGAGGCCTGAGGAGAGGTTGGGGTGGGGAGTGGGGAGAAGCCAGAGTGTTTCTCCCTCTCTCTCCACCTTGGGCATCTCTGGCAGGGACAGTTGTGTCTCCTCTGTGGTCTCAGCCCCCCTGGGATAGGAGTCCCTACTGTGGTTCAGCTCCTGCCAGGTGGTAGCAGGCTCTGGACTCTGGTAACTTCTTCCTTCAGCTACATCAGCTCTTGGGAAGATGGTGGTTGGCTACTCACTCTAGAGTCAATTCACCTCCCATTTATTCTTAAAGCTTAACTAACATCTCTGGGGCCAAATCCCCATATGAAACTTTGCTATGGAACCACCCAGTGTGAGCTTTGTTTTCCTGACTGGACCCTGGCCAATACATTCTACACTGTGGTCATGACCACAGCCGTGGTCAGTAGCAATCTGTGTCCCAGTGATGCTGTGATCAGTGTCCTATGGACCTGGGCTCTGTGCTGCCATCAGGATCCTGGTTCTACTGGGGTCAGCAGAGTGGTCGGTCATCCCCGGGTCATTCCTGGTTGTATTGCGGTCAGTGTGATGGTCAGTTTCCTGGCTGTAATGTGCTCAGAGTCACAATCACTGTCCTGTCATGCTGTAGTCATTATTCTGACCTTGTTTTGGACAGTGACCTGGCCATGCTATGGCCAAAATTATGGTCAGGTCACACACCGTGATCGGGGTCATACTCAGTGTCCTGATTGTGCTGTTGTCAGCTTCAAGATCAGCACCATCATCAGCGCTGTGATGAGCACAGGTCTCCCTTGCTCTGTGGTTAGTGTAGTGGTCAGAATCGTGGACCATCACTGAAGAGAGATCAGCTTCTCAAGGACCTTGTGCGGCGAAACTGATGGACCAGGTGACTCAGGGGCTGGCACTGGGCAAAGTCTGCTCTCCACAATATCTGGAGGCAGGGCAGAGGAACATTGGGTCCCTGCCAACTCTCACCAGCTCACCATTGGCTTCTCCTAATTGGTGCTTGGGCAGCCCTTGGCTTTACTCTCCTGTGACCCCTTCCTGTGTCTAGCCAGAGGAAAACACATCCAGGCCTTTGTTTTCCCATACTCTGCACAGGGCCCGACACAGAGATGACCAAAAGGAATCTAATGAGTGAATGAATCTATGCCGTGCGTGTCTACACGTGCCTTTGCTCTTGCAGATCCCTCTGTATTATTCAGAGGTCCTTTGGTAGCAAGTGGCAGAAAAGAAACTAGAACTGTCTTAACAAAAAAAAAAATATATCAGCTCACATAACTGAAAAAAAATCCAGGGGTAACTGACTTCAGGCATGGCTAGATCCAGGGGTCCTGTTACATCATCAGGATTCTGTCTTTCTCCATTTCTTGTCTCCAAAGCATTATGCTGGGTTATCTGTTGTGCATCTTTCCTTTCTCGTTAAATCCACATAGACAAATGAGGGTCAGTCCTGCCAGGGACCCTGGCGAGAGAGCATAGAACCTGCTCCTCACAGTTGTCTCGCCTGAGGGGAGAGAGGTGGGTGTTTGTTCTCCAGGTCCTGCATGTCGCTGGGGGAGGGCTGTTCCCAGGGGCGCCCGCTCTTCGGCATTCCTGGCCTGGCCAGTGTGTGAACTGAGACAGCCCTGGGGCAGGAAGAAGTGTGCACAGGAATGTGTCAGGACCAAGGGGATGTGGGCAAGGCACTGACCTCATCTGCCTTTGTCCCATTTTTCAGATGGAGAAATTGAGGTTCGGAGAGCTTAAGACACTGGCTGAAGGCCACAGAGAGGATGCACAGCAGAGCTAAGACCATAATTTGGCTCATGTCTGAATCCAGACATGAGGCTCTTTACGTTGTGGTTGCAGGGGAATACCCGGGCCAGATCCCGCGGTGTCCACATGGCATTGAGAAGACTCAGCCCCACCCAGGTGAGCTGAGCCTCCCAAGCCCATGCATCTCCACAGGGATCATTCCAGTGCGCTCCAGGTCCACGGCTCCCAACCCCGCACTTCCAAGTGCTCACACAAAATGGAGCTCAGCCCTCCTTCCATGTCCCAGAAGAGGTTCCTGCTCAGCACTAAACCCTGGGGGCTCCCCGCAGACTGTCTCCATTGTTCAGCCCCATTCTTTCCTTCTCTGGGCCATTTCTTGTTTGTTTGGTTTCTGTTTTGTTTTGTTTTGTTTTGTTATGTATTTATTTGAGAGAGAGAGAGGGAGCAAAAACAGGGGGAATGGCAGGTTGAGGGAGAAGGAGAAGCAGGCTCCCCACTAAGCAAGGAGCCCGATGCGGGGCTCGATCCCAGGACCCTGGGATCATGACCTGAGCCGAAGGCAGACGCCTAAACCAACTGAGCCACCCAGGCGCCCCCTCTGGGCCATTTGTCACTGTGGAACTGCAGCCACCCCTGGACTCCTTCCCTTCTGGGCTTCACACACACACCATAGACACACAGTCACCCAGGGACACCATACCAGGATACATGGTCCAGGCATAACATCACACCGGGACAGAATGATGTTATTCAGAGCCAGCACACAAAAGCACATGCAACACACAGCCCGATACACACATCCAAGGCCTGAGGGCGCACAGAAACACATACCCACGGTCAGATGGTGGAAGAACCTCAAAGGCGAACGGGTCATAATTACCCAAGACCTGGCAGTCATGAATACAGTTGGCCCAACACACACAGACCCCCCGACACAAAAAAATGCACAAAACCCACAATCTGGGCACACGGCTCGCACACACAGATCCCCAGTGTGGACACGTAGTTCACGTATCAGCACAGCATAAAGACAAACACAACGCAAACACGGCGTTCCGTGTGGCCATCTGTAAAACAGCACATAGTTCATACGGGAACACATACACCAGCCTACAGGACAGTCACACACGAGAGGCAGGCAGTTCCTACCCAAGCACATGAAAGAAAAACACAGTTTGTACAAGAAACACCCAGAGACCTGCGAATCAGACCCGGTCACACACACAGATGCACGGTACAAGGCACATAGTTCTCACACACACAGAGACCCACAGGGACCCACAGACACCCTCTGACACGCAAAGCCCAGGCCAGGGCAGCGTGGGAATGAGGTTGTGGGAAGGGGGAGGTGGACAGAATGACTAAGGAGGCCTCTCTGGAGGAAGTGGGGGGGCGAAGGAGGGTGGGTGGGCCTGCATCCAGCACATGTGGTTCCCATTACTGGCCTGGGAATTGAGGGATGAGTTGGCGGGACAAGGAGACCCAGCATCGCTTCCCAGCCCTGCCAAGCCAGGAAGGAGCGAGGCCCTAATCAAGGTTACAGGCCCGGAACTTGGTTCAGAATCACAGCAGCTCCTACCAAGAAGGGTCGACCCTGAGCCAGACCTGGCAGGGGCTCACTTCAACCCCTGCAGCAGTCTGGGGAAGGGTTTCATAGGAGAGGAAAGTGAGGGGCTCAGAGAGGTTAAGCCACTTGCCTGAGGTCACACAGCTAGGAAGTGATGGAGCTAGGATTGGAGTTCAGGTCTCTGGGCAGGGCTGGCTCAAGCCCCAAAGTAGATGCAGGTGTCCTCCATTCATCCACAAGTAGAGACAACGCACTCGCTTCAGGCCCAGGCTGCCCTGAATTTGTGGCTATGAGCAAGAAAGCCTCTGCCTTCAAGTAATTGAGAGTTTGGTGCATGCACAGATGGGCAGAGTTCTCTGAGCTCTGAGTGTGTTTGGAGGGCCCTGATCTAGCCTGGGGGTAGGGCAAGTCAGAGCCAAAAGCTGCGTAAGAGCTGGCAAGGGCTCAACGGGCAGAGAGAAGAGCAGTTGCAAAGGCCCTGAGGCTGCAGAGTGCAGGAGGTTAGCTCTCCTGTTTAGGGATGGTGACAAGTGAGGCCAGAGCTGCCAGACAGAAAGACTTGGGGCCCGACAGGGAGTTCTGGAAGCTTGGAAGGGTGGTGAGCAGGAAGGGGTATGGTGTAGTTTGGCCAACTAGCATGAAGATTGTACCCAGGACAGCTGAAGATGTGCCTTCCCCATAACCCTGACTTTCCATTCGTCTGTATTCATGCACCCCAGAGACGTTTATCCATGTGCGCAAAGACACATGCCAGGATGTGTGAACGGAACAAAATGGAAAGCACCTAAAAGTTCATGAGTACAACAGATAGCTATGCTGAGGTAAGCATTTAAAAAGACAGGACTAGAAATACTTGTGTCTGCACAGAGAAGTTGCAAACGCCTCTGGCTGAGCTAGCAAGCAAGTTGCAAAAGAACATGTTCAATATTGTACCAGTTAGAGATAGTTTAAGAACTTGCCAAAGTATGTGCATCATCCATGGATACAGCTCCCCTGGATTCAGTAAACATGGAGAAATACTCTGAGGACAGAAGTTCCCACATTCAAGGGAAGAGAGAAATCGGGAATCATGTTTAATGGGTATGGAGTCTCAGTTCGGGAAAATGACACAGTCCTGGAGATGGACGGTGGTCATGGTTGCCCAACAATGCGAATGTATTCAGTGCCCCAAACTAGACACTTAAAAACGGCTAAATGGTAAATTTTATGTGAGGTATATTTTATTGCAATTAAAAAAATTTTTTTTTAGTTTACACTCATTTGCCCATAGTGGGGAAAGGAAAGGCAAACTATGGCAGAAATGTATACAGGGGCATTAAATGTGTGTATGATGCTTTATTTTTAGGCGGGGTGGTGGGCATGTGTTTATTATAGAGTTCTTGCTATATGGGTTTTTTTTCTTTTTTCTTTCTTTTTTTTTTGAGAGAGAGAGCTTGTGCGTGCGTGCACACACACACACACACACACACACCCGAGTGGGTGGGGGGCAGAGGGAGAGGGATGGAAAAAATTCTTAAGCAGGCTCCACGCCCAGTGTGGAGCTCAAGGCAGGGCTCCATCTCATGACCCTGAGATCATGACCTGAGCTGAAATCAAGAGTCAGACGTTTAACCAACTGAGCCACCCAGGTGCCCCTGCACTATATGTATTTTTTATAATAACACTCACACAACCTGATGGTTAGGTGCTATTATTCACCCCACCATCACAGCTGTGGAGACTGTGGCTCAAAACAGTGAAGGTCACACTCACCCCAGCGGAGGAGCTGAAGCTGGACCAGATGGCTTGGCGCTAGCCAGGATACCACACCGCCTCCATACACCTTCCCTATTTCATTCATCGGCTTTGTAACACTAGAAATGTATCCAAGAAGAGGTGGTGTCTTGGAGGGGGCGTGGGAAGAGACACGAGGAACTTTCTGGGGTGCTGGAAACAGTCTACATCTTGTTTAGGGTATGTAGACATTTGTCAAAACTCGTCAAATGGAACACTTAAGATCCGTGCAAACAAATGTTTAAAAAGAAATCTACCGATCCAGCAATCCCACTTCTGAGGATAAGTCCAAAAGAATTGAAAGCAGGGTCTACAAGAGATATTTGCACACCCGTGTTCATAGCAGCATTATTCACAGTAGCCAAGACTTGGAAGAAACCCAAGTGTCTATTGACGGGTGAATGGATAAACAAGATGTGGTGTATATGCTAGGTAGGAATAGCATTCAGCCTGAAAAGGAAGGGAAACTCTGACACATACTACAAAGTGGAAGACCCTTGAGGACATTATGCTCAGTGAAATAAGCCAATCACAAAAGACAAATACTGTATAATTCTACTTATATGAGGTCCCTAGAATAGTTGAATTCACAGAGACAGAAAATAGATGGTGGGTGCCAGGGGCTGGGGGAGGGGAAATGAGGAATTGTTTACGGAGGACAGAGATACAGGTTTGCAAGATAAAAAAGTTCTAGAGAGGGGCGCCTGGGTGGCTCAGTCAGTTAAGCATGAGACTCTTGATTTCCACTCAGGTCACGAGCTCAGGGTTGTGGGATAGAGCCTCGCTCAGTGGGGAATCTGCTTGGGATTCTCTCTCTCCTTCTCTCTCTGCCCCTCCCCCTGCTCTCTCTCTCTCTCTCTCTAAATGAATAAATAAATCTTTTTTTTAAAAAGTTCTAGAGGGGCACCTGGGTGGCTCAGTTGGTTAAGTGTCTGCCTTCAGCTCAGGTCATGATCCTAGAGTCCTAGGATTGAGCCCCGCATCAGGCTAACTGCTCAGCAGGGAATCTGCTTCTCCCTCTTCCCCTCCCCCACTCATTCTCTCTCTCTCTCTCTCTCTCTCTCTCTCTCAAATAAAAAAATAAATAAATAAAATCTTTAAAAAATGTTCTAGAGATCTGTTGCACAGCAATGTGAATATACTTAACACTAATGAAGTGTACACTTAAAAATGATTAAGATTATAAGTTTTGTTATATGGGGCGCCTGGGTGGCTCAGTCGTTAGGCGTCTGCCTTCGGCTCGGTTCATGATCCCAGGGTCCTGGGATGGAGCCCCGCATCGGGCTCCCTGCTCAGTGGGGAGTCTGCTTCTCCCTCTCCCACTCCCCCTGCTTGTGTTCCCTCTCTGGCTGTCTCTCTGTCAAATAAATAAGTAAAATCTTTTTTTTAAAAAAGAAAAAAAATAAGTTTTGTTATATGTTTTTTACCACAAAAATAATAAGATAAAATAAAATAAAATTTATTTATTTATTTATTTATTTATTTATTTATTTATTTGACAGAGAGACAGCGAGAGAGGGAACACAAGCAGGGGGAGTGGGAGAGGGAGAAGCAGGCTTCCCACCCAGCAGGGAGCCCGATGCGGGGCTCAATCCCAGGACCCCGGGATCATGACCTGAGCCGAAGGCAGACACTTAACGACTGAGCCACCCAGGTGCCCCTAATTTAATTTTAAATTAAATTTAATTTAATTTAAAAAAAAGGAGATCTACCAAGAGAGGGGAAAGCCTGTATAAAGACAAGACCAGGTCAAGGAAGGGGCAGGACAGCCTCTCAAGATCAATCTGGTCCTCTGTCTGCTCAGCTTCCCCCGTCTCCCCAGTATCCCCATTGCCACTTAGGGTAGAGGCCCACCCTCTCAAAAGGAAACTCTGGTGTCCGGGACACTCTAGACACAGGGCACACATGTGCTCTCGTGCGGACAGGCCCTTGTAAGCTTGCATGGCCTGTGCCTGTTTGTGAGCCTGGACCTTGTCGTCTGTGTCTCTGGGCCTGGCTGTGTGAGAAGTCACATGGCACCCTCCCCCTCTCTGAATGAGCCGCTGCTCCAAGGATGCCTCCTCCAGGCAGCCTTCCCTGACCACCCTGTCTCAAAGAACACCTCTTCTTGTCCTCCTCTTTGCCTTCTTTCTCGTCATAACACCATTTGACACATCATATATGTATTTGCTTACCGCCTGTCAGCCCCACTTGAGTGTTAACTCCACGAGGGCAGAGACCCTTGTTTGTTTCCCTGCTGGATCCCCAGACCCTATTAATAGTGCCTGGCACAAGTAAGTGCTTAATAAATATTTGTTGATTGACTGAATGGATGAATGTGTGGTGTGAGGAAAGGGATCTCGGAAACATCTACGGCACTAGCTTAGCTGAGCCCGTGAGTGTAGTTTTTGTTGGTGGCATGTCTGTCCATGTGGGGCTGTGTGTCCCTCTGTCTGCCTAGCATGTAGCAGACCCCAGGATGCAGCAGTTCTGGGTGTGCCAACGGGGGTCTCAGGCGTGGCTGCGCATCTGAGTGTGGTTTACAGACATGGCTCTGTGTGTACGTGCAAGGGCGGCTTTGGTGTGTGTCCGGGCACGTGTGCAACTGTGTGTGTGGCCTGCTGTGCGTCAGCATGTCTGGATCTGGCTGCAGGTGAACGGGCGTGTTTAACGTGGGTCTGCCTCTCTGAGTCTGCCTGTGGGTCTGGGATGTGACAAGATGAGGGTCTGATTCTCTGGGCTGTTGGTCGGTGTATGTCGCTGAGCATGAGTATCTCCAATGATGTTGTGCGTATGCGTAAAATTCACTATGCCACCCACCTCCTACAGCCGTGAGTGAAGCCAGAGGTGGCTGCCACAGCGGCTGCCGTGCCCCAGCCCCAGTTCAGAACACAGAGGGTGTAACTGCTCGGGGAGCGCAAGTGGTGTGATTAATTATGGCCGCTGAATATGCAAATCAGCTGGGGGTGTTCCCAGCAGCCACCTGGGTGCTGGCGATGATGCTGGGTAAATTCACAGAACTGAGCATGAGGCCCAGAATTCCCTCCTTACCCCTTTGTCAATTACCTTAATTTAGTAGGGCCGAGATTCTAATACTTCAACCAGTTTTTAGCTAATTAAAGAGTACTCGTTACACTATTAATTGTTCCTCCCCTCCAAAATACCTGCACCAGGGTGGGCCTGGAATTGCAAAAGCAGAGGCCAGTGGACCTGCATTACCAGATGTAATTATTTATTTTTATTTATTTATTTACACACACACACTCAAGCCGGGTGGTGGGGGAGGGGCAGAGGGAAGAGAGAGAGAATCCCAAACAGGCTCTACACCCAGTGCAGAGCCCTATGTGGGACTCAATCTCGTGAACCTGAGATCATGACCTGAGCCGAAATCAAGACTCAGACGCTTCACTGTCCAGCCACCCAGGTGCCCCAGATGTATTTTTTTTAAAACGATGGGGAAAATTCCCCCAAAGGAGAAGATGGCTTTTTGTTTAGCAGTCTCTAGTTCTAGACTCTGGGCAAGTTTACTCCACCTTTCTGTTACTGTTCCCTTACCTGCAAAATGGGGATAATAACGGAACCTTCCTCAAAGGTTGTAATAAAGAATACATTAATTCATTCAGGGAAAACATTTGATGAACAGGACCTGGCATGTAGATGCTCAATCAGTGGTCATTGTTATTAATAGTGTTAGTTGAACTAATCATGGATTGTGTGGGTACGATGATTTGGTCTACAAGAAATGTTCTTCATAAGAAAGTGAGATAAATTTGATCTAAGTGTAGACAGTCTTAGAGGAAGGGAATGAGGAGGGTAGGCAAGAAGAGGAGTCAGGGAGGGAAAGATGGCAGAGGGCAGCAGAATCGTGGGAAATCCAGACTGGGGCAGGGGGAACACACCACCAGTGACAAATTTATAATGGTGAGGACTTTTTTTTTTTTAAGATTTTATTTATTTATTTGACAGAGAGAGACACAGTGAGAGAGGGAACACAAGCAGGGGGGAATGGGAGAGGGAGAAGCAGGCTTCCCGCCGAGCAGGGAGCCCGATGCAGGGCTCGATCCCAGGACCCCGGGATCATGACCTGAGCCGAAGGCAGACACTTAGCCAACTGAGCCACCCAGGCACCCCATGGTGAGGACTTTTAAGGATAAGGATATTCAACATTAAATTCCAATCTGTTGATGTTGCTGCAGTGGGACCTCCTGGTTTGCACATATGCTTACATGCTGACCTTCAGTGAAAACTGGATTCGTTCACTGTATTAGTCAGGATAATTAATAATAGCTGCTGTAACAAGCAACCCTTAAACATCTCAAGGGCTTAATGCAATCAAGTTGTTTGATGGAAGTCTCCTTGTAGCATTCCTCCAAGCAGTAGCTCAGAGAAGTTGGCCCCTTTCTAGTTCCATATGAGACACTCCCATCTTACTTACAGATGTGATCTCCAAGGTCATCACAGACTGAAAGAGCTCAGAAGATCAAGCAGGAGGTTTTGTGGTTACCCACATCCCACTGGCCAAGACCCAGGCGCATGCCCCAACCTAACCGCAAGGGAAGCTGGGAAATGTGTTCTCAATTAGGAGTGCTCAGGGAGAGGAAAACAACACATAGCATTGGTGTTACCATATGTGTTGAGTTAAGAATGTCTGGAAGAGGAACTAAATGGGAAGCAGGCCTGGGTGTACATTTGGATTGATAGAACAGTGTGAAAAAATCAGCAAAAGCAACAAATCAGCAGAAGAGGTAACCAGGGGAAACACCATCCCCTCAAGAGTAATCATCGGTATTTTAGAGTTTCTGGATTCTTCACTGTGTGGGGGATACTTCCTCAAATTTCACATGGCTTTTCCTCTCATCCTTCAGGTCTCTCTGCTCAAATATTACCTCTTCAGTGAGATCTCTCCTGACCACCTGCTTTCAAATATCCACCACTCCATCACTCTGTATCTTGTTTGATTTTCCTAAAATCACACTACATAGCTATATGTTTGTCTATTCTCTATCTCCCTCAGGAGTAAGGTCCTGTAAGGAGTAAGAAAGACCACATCTTTCTTCTACCCTAGCATTTGGAACAGTGTGTGGCACTGAGTAAACCATCAAGAGAATGAAACAAGTGAATGAAAAATAAGTGCATCAATCAATTCAAGCCCAACATTCTTCATAGAGTTAGGACCCAGTAATGTTTATTGAATGCATGAGGAACCCAGGACAAGCATTCAGATGGCCTTATGGGACCTGGTGGCAGAGGTAGTAGGGTAAGCCCTGGCTTTTGGGGAGACAATCCACCCCAACCTGAAACCTGTAACTACGCAAGCCCACCTGACCCAACTCAACTCACACCAGCCCTCCATCACTCCTAACTCAACTCCATTCGGCAATGTCCATCAACTGATGAATGGATAAACAAAATGTGATATATCCAGACAATGGAATATGATTCAACAATAAACAGGAATGAAGTACTGATACACGCTGCAACATGAACCTTGATCCATTATGCTAAATGAGAGCAGACAGATCCAAAGGACCACATATTATTTGATTCTATTTATATGAAATGTCCAGAATAGGCAAATCCATAGAGACAGAAAGATTAGTGGTTGCCTACCACTGAGAGGTTTGGGGAAATGGAAAGTGACAGCTAATGGATATGGGTTTTCGTTTTGAGGTGATGAAATGTTCTAAAATTGATTGTGGTGATGTTGCACAAGTCTGTGAACATACTGAAAACCATTTAATTGTATACTTTAAATGGGTGAATTATATGGTAAGTGAATTACATCTCAATAAATCTATTTAAAAGAAAACCTCAACCCACCATCTAACCCCCAACTCAAGCTACCTCAAACCCAACTCTCATCTTAACTGGTGCCATCTTGACTTACCAAACTGCCAATCCCCACTCCCCATTCACAGCAACCCCTACTTACCTCTACTCCGTTCATCCTACTTCCCAAATCAACCCTCATTCATGTCAATCCAACAACTAATTCCAAACCCTGACCTCAATCCACTGATTGCCCAACCTCCAACTCAGTGGATCCCATCATTAATCCACAACCTTAAACTCATTCAACTCACTCAAACCAACCTCTAGACTCATCTTCAATCCATTTTCAACGTAACTCACCCAATATCCAGCTCACCTCAAGGCTCCACTTCTAACTCAATTCTCTCTACCCCCAACTCATCTTCTGAACTGCCACCCACAAGTTTCACCTCTAGTCATTTTATCTCAAACCCAAACCACATCCCATGTCACCTCTTGATCCATTCCCTCACCCTCAGCTCAGCCAGTGACTCCAGGACTAATCAAGGTCAACACGGAGACCTAGCTATTCTCTCTCCCTCTTCTTCTCCCTCCCTCCCTCCCCTCCTCTTTCTTTTTCAAAGTTTGAGGTCTTCCTAATAGGTTCACAATTTTTTCCAGCTTTATTGACATAGAATTGACATATGATATTGTGTAAGTCTAAGACATACAACCTGTTGATTTGATACACTTGTATATTGCAAAATGATTATTACTATAGCATTAGCTAACACCTGCATCACATCACATAATTACCATTTCTTTTTTTATGGCAAAAACATTTAAGATCTCTCTTAGAGATCTGGCGATTTTCAACTTTTCTTCTAGGGGCCTGAATTGGTAAACAGACCCAACGTCTTCAGTGAGTACCATTAGAACTGGATGCCCCCACCTCCCAAAGCCACCTCTACCAAAAGACACAATTAAGATGGGTGGGGGCAGATACCTCAGGTGAGACAAGAGCCTGACCTTAAGAAAGATATAGCCAGCACTAGATGAAAGACACAGGAACACAGTTCACTGGTTTATTCTCAGACTTGAGATGCCAAATATGCCCTATGGCCCTGGAGGAGTGGGGATCATGCTAGAATCTCTCTCATCATATCCCAGCCTTCCCTAAGGAGGAAGCAGATTAAATATACAACAGAGGGGATTTTCCCTTTTAATCCAGACCCAGGTATAAATAGGGCAGCACCATTAGGATCCTGATTCACCCCCACCATCTTGGCCCCCATCCCACCTGGCATGGCAAGGTGCGTTTGGGGAGATATGGGTGGGGGGCAGTATTCAGAGCTGGGCTGAGGCAGCAGAAGGAACACACAGCTCAGTCCAGGGAAGTCCCACTTCCCTCTGTAGTCTGACTTCAGTTCCTTCACTGTGAACCCACCTGAAAATAGGAATGAGTGAAGGGGTCCCAGCCTGGGATCAGGAGACATCCAGTGCTTAACTATTGGAAAGGGTAGCACCACAGGGTGTTGAGAGCACTGCCCAGGGAGTGGGGGGGCAGGTGTGGGGGGGGCATTCATCAGCTCTGAGTTAGAAGTTCATTGCATGGGGCATCAGGGGTGGGGAGTTGAGGGTTGGGTGGGCATAGAGGGGAGAAAGAGCCAGACTACAGTTATGTCAGCTTCGGTGCAGTGAGGAGGAAGCCGGGCTCTTGGGCCAGGGGTGTGCAGCCCCCCAGCCCCCCGGAATGGAGAAAGAATATTGCTTGACCGTGAGGAGCAGACTCTCCCCTGGCTCCACAGGCACAGGATACGATAAATATGATGGCTTCAAAGCCTCAGCACCAAAAGTGCCCCATCGGGGGCTCCCTCATTGTCCCTCCCACCCCGAGACTCTCAGCTGCTAAAGCAGACGGGGCCCAGTTCAAACCCAAACTTCTGGTTCGTCTGGCCGAAGTCAGCAGCTGCCACGTCCCACAGAGGCAGGAAGCCCACCCGGGAAGAGCTCAGCTCCAAGAGGGTCTTCGTCTGTCCCTTCCGGAGCTGACCACGGGAAGACAGAATGGTGAGTTAGTAGGAGGGCAGCCAAGGCCCCTCCCCACCCTGGCCAGCCCCTGCCCCTCCCCTTACCCGGCAGCCATCATAGGGGACAGTGATGGTGGCTGCTGCCGTCTGGTTGAAAGACAGCTCCTCCCCGTTGGCTCCCAGGAAGCGGAGGGAGCGGCTGTGGTCGCCTGCAGCTTCGTCCAGCCAGGCGGCAGAGTTCTGGCAGGAATAGGTGAAGCTCTGGTGGGCCGTGGCGCTCAGCAACTTTAGGAAGGTCATCTGGACCACACTCACCGGGGACCCATCAGCGTCCACGTAGGAGAACTGGGGGTGGGACAAAGCAGGAGGTGAGGGTGCCCCAGTCACCCCTACTCTTTCTGAGGAACCTACCTCCCAGGCTCTCCATCCTGCCACCTCTGCCTCGTCCCCTTCTTTGGGTGGCCCCACCAGCCATCCAGCCCCCATGGTTCCCTTGAGAGGCCCTAGGCACACGTGGCCACTGAGCACTTGAAATGCACCCAATGAGGTGGAAACTGCTTCAAATGTTAATTGTTTGATTTAAAATTATTTAATTATTTTGTTTTACTTTATTTAATTCATAACTAATAATTGAGCCTCAGTCCAGTTATCAGAAAACTTAGGTGTGGGACAACTTGAGTATATGTGAATCTACCTTTTCAACTGCAGATTTTATGAAATCTAAGTATGGATCAAGAACTTCCAATGAAATTTAGTACCCAAATTACAACATGCTATAAATGTAAAATATGCATCAGACTCTGCAGAACTCGGAGGGAAGAAATCTAAAATGTCTCAGTAACCTTTATATTGATATGACACTCTTTTAGATGCACTGGGTCAAATAAAATATATTATTAACATATCATGGGCTTGAGATAACTGGCTGGGTAATACATCCCTTCTGGTTTCCTTTTCTTCTCTGTATCATTTCCACGTTCCCCAACTGATATTTTCTGGAATCACCTCCCAGATAAAGTACTTGCAACCGAGTCTTTGTCAAAGGGTCTGTTTTGGGGGAACCCAAACCAAGATACCCCCACATTATATTATAACTTTGTTTCTTTGGTTATTGTCTGCCTGTTTCCTTGGTTATGTTCCTGGTGGAGTATCAGCTTCATGAAGTCAGGAGCTGGGTTTTATTTGCTGCTACCTTTCCGGTGCTTAGCATATGCATGTGTGTTACATAAACAAATCCCAAACTGAACCCAAGTTCCCCCCACCCAACAAGGCTGTTCCTCTTCTCATTTACTATCTCAGAATCCCCCCAGGCACCAGCCCACCAACACTCTCCTCCCCACCCTCCATCTCAGCAATGACTAGGTCCTATTGACTTCCCTCCTAGATGTTCCCAGCCATGCCCTCCTCCCCACCCCCATAGCACCAGCTCCAGCCTAGACTACCTCTTCACTCTCTTGGGCCAACATACCAGTCTCCTCCACCCCATCCTCACCAGTCCCAGAGGCACTTTTCTAACAGAGAGATTAGATTTGGGTCCTTCCCTCACTTAAACACATTCCATGGCTCCCTGCTGCTCACAGGTCTTTCTGGGGGAGGTAGGCCTAGCCCTCACCTACCTCCCCCACCTCCTTTCTTACCACACTCCCCTTCACACTTTCTAGAGCAGAGCAAGTGGCTTTCTCTTGAAATTCAGCAGACCCTCTTTTAACTCTGGGCCTTCGTGTATGCTGTTCCCTCTGTCTGCAACACTTTTCCTTGTCCTCCCTAACTTGCTGACCCAGCTCATTGTCCAGGCCTCAGCTGATCTGTGACTGCTACCAGGAAACCTCTGGTACTTTCAGCACACCTCTGGATTTCCACCATACCCGGCGCCTCCTCCATCACACATCTGATGCTGCCCACCCCCAATCTGCCACCTCCACCAAGCCTGCAATCACCATGAAGGCAGGACTGAGTCTTCCCTGCTCCTGTCACCCCTCAGAGCCCTTCCTCCAGCTCCCCCTGCACCAGTTCCCACCAGTTTTCATACTATCCCCCACCTCGGCCTCCGGCAACTCACCTTCTTCCCTCGACGGAATGTGCTATACCAGTTTCCCGGCTTTTCCCTGGACCAGGAGGCCATTTTTACCTGGGGATGGGAGGGGGTAGTCAGCGTAGAAGATGCCCTGGGTGCCAGCGAGGTCTTCCCTGCGTTTACCTCCCCACCCTGAAAGCTGCAGCCTGTATGACCAGGACTCTTGGGCTGTTGTCTGGCCACGGACATGAGCTTGGCTGGTGTGCCGGGCAGCCCAAGGGACTGGGGGTCCCTGCCCTCTGAGGCAGCCCTCAACCAATGACTGATAAGAGTTGGGGGATAAACGCCCGGCTCCCTCTCCTGCAGGTGTCCTGGAAGTCCCCCAGTAGAACTGAGCCTTTAGTGCCCAATGGTGACATTTTAATCTGCATTGGTCACCTCCCCCAGCCCCTCTCACTTCCCTCCTCTGCTCTCCCGGTGCCTCCTGAGATCTCCTCCTAAATCAATGACCTGCCCTCAAATCCTTGTCTCAGGCTCTGTGTCTGGGGAACCCAACCCTGGATCATTCATTCCTCAGTCCCGTCCCCAGCACCTCTGGGCAGGACAAAGGTGAGCTGGTGAGAGCAGCTCAGCCTTCAGGTACCAGCAACCGTTTAGACGTCAAGTCCTACACGACTTGGGAGTCTGAGCTCGTCTAAATTCCCATGGGGGGTGGGGGGGGGGGTTCAGAGCCCTACTAAACCAGGGCTCTGAACGGTCAAAAAATAACAAAAAGCAATAAGAAGGCCATCAGCATGCATTTCTGCAGGCTCTGGGCTGGCTACAGGTCCTACGGCCGTAGAGAGCACAGCACCACAAGTCCGTGTTTTATCAGCGCTCCTGACATGTGCATCAGCACCTCAACTGTACAACCATCCTGAGGCAGATACTGTCTTGATCCCCATTTTACAGATGAAAAAAACTGAGGTGCCATCTCTATCCCAACCCAGGGTTCTAGAGCTGGCGCTGCTCGCCCGGGGCCCTACGCTGCTGAGCCTGGTGCTTGAGGTGGGAGGCTGAGGCTCAGGGCTCCCTGATAGAGAACCCCAGTGTTCCTGGGGAACCACGTGGTCTCACCTCCCAACCCACAGCCTGAAGGGCAATGAGTCGGTGGGCCTATGAGATAGCAGGTCAAGAGGTGGTGGTTAAGGGCTGGGCCTCTGGAGCCAGCCTGCCTTGGGGTGATCCCATCACTTCTCTGGGCCGTAGCTTCTCTCTCTGGGGATGATGGCACCTGTACCCCACACCAGGTGGCTGGACTCAGTGCTAATGCAGCCAAGTGCTTAGAACAGCCTGGCACACATACACCCTATTGAAAGGTTTGCCACCATTTCTACTTTCTTTACTAGATTTTTTTGGTCTATCTTTCCTCATAGAAGGTAAGCTCCATAAAAGCAGAGCTTTGTTTTGTTTTGTTTTTTGATTCTCTGCTGTAGTCCCAGCCCTTCACAGGACTTGGCATACAGCAGGTGCTCAATAAATGTTGGTTGAAGTAGGGACCCGAAAGGCTACGTGCACCCCGATGTTTATAGCAGCAATGTCCACAATAGCCAAACTGTGGAAAGAGCCAAGATGTCCATCAACAGATGAATGGATAAAGAAGAGGTGGTATATATATACAATGGAATATTATGCAGCCATCAAAAGGAATAAGATCTTGCCATTTGCAACGACGTGGATGGAACTGGAGGGTATTATGCTGAGCGAAATAAGTCAAACAGAGAAAGACACGTATCATATGACCTCACTGATATGAGGAATTCTTAATCTCAGGAAACAAACTGAGGGTTGCTGGAGTGGGGGGTGGGGTGGGAGGGATGGGGTGACTGGGTGTTGGACACTGGGGAGGGTATGGGCTCTGGTAAGCACTGTGAACTGTGCAAGACTGTTGAATCTCAGATCTGTACCTCTGAAACAAATAATGCAATATATGTTAAGAAAGAAAAAAAGAAGAAGAAGAATGTAGCAGGAGGGGAAGAATGAAGGGGGGAAATCGGAGGGGGAGAAGAACCATGAGAGACAATGGACTCTGAAAAACAAACTGAGGGTTCTAGAGGGGAGGGGGTTGGGAGGATGGGTTAGCCTGGTGATGGGTATTGAGGAGGGCACGTTCTGCATGGAGCACTGGGTGTTATGCACAAACAATGAATCATGGAACACTATATCTAAAACTAATGATGTAATGTATGGGGATTAACATAACACTAAAAAATTTAAATATTAAAAAATAAATAAATAAATAAATGTTGGTTGAAGGAAGGGTAAGGTCCCAGACAAAGCCTGGTATGTGCGTTGGGTAGGGAGGGGAGGCGGGATATAGCCTTTGGTGATGGGGGGTTGGGGATGGCTTCCGGAGCCCTGGGGGGTTGGGGATGGCTTCCGGAGCCCCTTCTCTCCCCCACCTCCTCCAGGCACTCACCATCTCAAACTTCTTGTCAGGATAGAGGCAAGTCTCCCCTCCTGCCGTGAAGTTGCAGAAAACCCTGAGCGAGTCCCTCGCGCAGCCCTGGTTGGGGTCAATCCAGTATTCCCCTGCCGCAGAGCCAGGTGGGTGAGTGAGCGGGGGCGGGACCCCACGGGCTTCCTGCCCACCCGGCCAGGGAGGGACCTCACCGTCAGGCAGGTGCGGGTGGTTGCGGTGCAGCTCACTGCACACGAGGCCCGGGCGCTCAGCCGTGCCCGGAGGGCGCCGCATCTGCTCCAGCTCAAAGCCCAGCGAAGTGAGTGAGGCCAGCACCTCCTCCAGGCCACCCTCCGGGGCCTCTAGCGCCCCTGGGCCTGGGAGAGAGCGCCGGCGCCGGTGCAGCCCATGCAGCTCAGCTGGGGAACCCTGAGCAGGGGTGGGGATGGAGGGGAGGAGAGCAGAGACGCAGGAGGAGAGACAGGAAGAGAGACAAGCCAAGATGAGAGAGATGGGAGATAGAAAGACACAGGGGGTGGGGAGCGATAAGAAAGGGGAGAGAGAGATACACAAAGGGGCGGGGGAGATGGAGAAGCAGACAGAGACGAGACAGACACACAGGAGGGAGAGACAGAAAGACCCAGAGATGGAGAAAAGCCAAAGTAATAACACAATGAAAGGGAGATCCACAGGTGAGGCAAGGAAAGCAGAGAGAGAGGGAGTGCGCGCAGAAGAGAAACAGACAAAACAAGGGAACAAGTATTTGGAAGAGACAGCAAAAGGCCAGGAGAGATGAAGAGATGGAGAGAGAGATGGTGGGGGAGACAGAGCCAAGCAAGATGAGACCCAGTCAAAGAGCCCCCATGGGTGTCCCCCTAAACCCCCAACACAGCCCAGACCCTCCCGCAGCTTTCAAGTTACCTCCCTCCCCACCTGCACACCCTGAACACCTGCTGTGTGCCCCACCCAGTTCTGGGCACTGGGGAACCCCCTGGGACACTCCAACATACTCCCTGGGGAACTTACCGGGGGGCCGGGGGGCCCCGGGGGGCCAGTATCGCCACGGGGACCAAAGGATCCCTGTAGGGAGAAGTCACTTGGGAGTGAACTCTGTCTATGGAGACCCCTTCCTGCCAACACACATACACACTCACACACACGCACACGCACACACACAGCCCTGGGCGAAGGACATGCACAGTTTAGCACCAAGGATAAAACGCACATTTTCTTTCCATAGTTTAACATCTCTGAAATCAACATCTTAACATCTTCGGCAAATCATAGTCTCCTTGTCAAAACTGCTCTCGTTCATAGTAGTTTCTAAAATAATGGCGCATCTTACAATTGATGGCATCTCAGATTTGATAAAATACAATGGTAGGTGTTGAATAAATATCCGCTGAACGCATGATTGATTGAAAAAATGAACAATGCAAAGGCACTGAGGTGTGGTGAAGTTGAAGGGGGCGGGAAGCCGGGATGTGGGAGCCCAAGGGACAGCATATACTCACTGGGGACCCCTTGGAGCCTTTCTGTCCCAGAGGACCCTGTGGGGTAGAGACAGGGAGGGCTGGAGTCCCAGCTGGCCCACCACGGTAACCCCACCCCACAAACCCCTCTTACTCACCATCACGCCTGGGGGCCCAGGGTGGCCCAGAGAGCCGATGGGACCGGGGGGACCCTAAAGAAAGGACATCAAGGTCATCATTGGTGGGGTTCACCCCTATGATCCAGGCACATCCCCCAGACAAGCCTCTAGTCCCCTCAAAAGAACAAGCCACAGACACGGCGTCCAACTTGCATATCCCCAGATAGAGCCCCTCATTTTCCCCAGACACAACCCCTATCATTCTAGACCCAGTTCCCAAACATGCAGTCTCCAAATAAGCCCCAGTTCTGCCTCCCCACCCACCCCTTCCTCTGAACACATTCTTCCCACTTGGGATAGAACTCACAGGTTCTCCCTGGGGGCCAGGGGGGCCCTGCACGCCTGGCAATCCCTGATCCCCTTTCTCACCAGCTTCCCCAGGGGGGCCGATGAGGCCAATTAATCCAATGTGGCCCTGGAAGACAAGAGAGGTACATATGGGGAAAGAAATATGGTGGGGGGGGATGCCGGTGGATTTTTCTTCTAGAGCCTTGGGGTAATGAGTGTGGGAGCAGAGGAGACCCCAACCTGCCAGCCCTCTGGCCCGGGAGGGAGGTAAAGGTGGAGGAGATGGAGGGAGAATAATGGAAGGACATATCCTTACCTTTTCCCCCTTGAGGCCAGCATCCCCCTTCAATCCTGGAAGGCCAGAGGGCCCCTGGAACAAGGGTGAGGCTCAGTTAGTGAGTCTCAAACATGAAATCTCAAGGTTCATGTGGTGATTAGGGGATAGTCAAATAGGAAATTACCCAGATTTCAAGTGGAAACTACCAGGAATGGGGTCATGAGGATGGTCAGGAGAGAGGAGGAATGACAAGGGATAATGAAGGGGTTGGAGCATAGCCAATATGAATGGTCAGTGGTCAGGATCAGTGTGGGGGGCCAGGGTAGACTAGCAAGATAGATGGTCAGTTTGGCCTATCAAGATGGAGTGTCACTGTGGTCAGTATGAACCACCAAGATGGAGGCTCAGTGTAGATGATCAGTGTAGACCACAAAGATGGAGGGTCAGTGTGGTTGGTCAGGGTAGACCATCAAGATGGAGAGTCAGTGTGGTTGGTCAGGGTAGACCATCAAGTTGGAGAGTCAGTGTGGTTGGTCAGGGTAGACCATCAAGATGGAGAGTCAGTGTGGTTGGTCAGTATAGACCATCAAGATAAGTGGTCAGAATAGATGGTTAGTATAGATGGTCAGGGTAGACTGTCGGATGGATAGTCAGTGAGGGGCCAGCCTGCACCACCAGACCCACAGTCACTAGACGGTCTCTGGACACCCAGTGTGGTTCTCAGTGCCAGGACATAAGGGACAAAGTAGTCTCTTACCAGGGGTCCAGGAGGGCCCATCTGCCCAGGAGGTCCCAGGAGGCCTGGTTCACCCTAGGATGAAGCAGAACATGGCAATGCTGCCCTCAGCCAGAACTCAGTGTGGATGCCCCCACCCCCCGGCCAGGGTCAGCCGCTCCAGATTGGGGTGAAAAAGTATAGGATAGGAGCACACAGAGAGGGCCTGATCCCACCCCACCCCATCCCTGTTCTCGCCCCACTCACCACAGGGCCGGGGATCCCTCGAAGACCCTCAGGCCCCACACGTCCGGGGGGCCCTCGAGCCCCCACTGGGCCTGTCATCCCTGGGGGTCCATGAGGACCTGGCTCCCCCTGATAGACCAGGGCAAGGGAAGAGCAGAAAGAGTCAGAGGGAAACTTTCTCCTGACCTCCAAGTCAACAACCATCAGGGAGGAGGAGGGTATTGGGACACCCATTCTGATGGTCCAACTATTGGTCGAGTGTCAGCACAGGGACACTTCCCTGGGTGGGGGGTACTCACCTTGGCCCCTTTCTCCCCTTCTCTGCCTTCTCGACCCATGCGGCCTGAAGGACCCTGAGGAGGGAAAGAGTATGTGGGGGGGAGCTTTGGGGATAAAGGGGGCCTGTTGAGGTGATAGGGGTCTGTGGGGATTAGGGGGACCTGTGGGAGTGAGGGGGGCCTATGGAGGTGAATGGGGGCCTGTGGAGATGGGTGGGGCAAGGATGGAGCCAGGACAGCCAGGAGGCAGGTCTCACTCACCCTCTTGCCAGGAGGCCCAGGGGGGCCAGGTTCCCCAGAAGCCCCAGGTGGACCCTACAGATATATAACAGCAGCAGGATAGTATTAGCTCACATTGGTCAAGCATGACTATATTTCAAGATGCCTCTGATCCAGACAGCCTTCCCCAGACATCATGCCAACACCAGCCATCTCCCACCTCCTCCTTGAAGCCGCTCACATTCATGGTGAAGCCTCAGAGAGGCGAAGCAAGTGCATCTACAGGGGTCCTGGGCACCTCATCCACCTACTCCTCTGACTCCCCCGGTTCACCCCAGTTCACCCACTCACCCACCCAACCCCCCTCTACCAGCACCACATCCTCTGCTCCCCCACTCACCGGTCCCCCGACATCACCAGGGTCTCCCTTCTCTCCTGGGGAGCCATCGATACCCTGTGGGGGGGGGCAGGGATCATGGAGGCACTTAAGAATTTGGGGGGGAAAACGGGGGGCAACGTGAAGGTTATTTGTTCCACTGACCTTGCCCAAGTCTGTGGAGGGTGGGGAGATGGGAAAAGAATTAGGAATATGTGGGGGCTTGTAAGGGGGCACCTCACACCCACCGAAACTCCAGGGTCTCCGGGGGGTCCTAGATCTCCTGGGAGCCCAGTGGGGCCCTGGAAGACAAAACGAGGAATAATCACCTCTCTGAATTATCGGGCATTCATTCATTTATTTGACAGATGAACTGCCCCCAAGCACAGCTTGGACTGCTGAGGATATGCTAGTGAACAAAACACAAAATCCCCACCCTGGGAGAGTGAACATTCTAGAGTCTAATGTGTACAGGTCTGAGCTAAGCCCGTGACATGCATCACTTCACTTTGTCCTCCAGGCGACTCCCAGCTCGGGACTCACAGACAGGCCTGACCCTCAGAAAAGGGGTCAGATCCAACTTGAGGTTCCATAGACCCTGAAGCTCCTCACTGCCCTCCCACCCCACCCCAAGCCCCACCACGATGGCGGGAGGGCCTCAACCTCCACCCTAAGGCCAAATCCCACATCAGCCCCAACTCCAGGCATCAATCTCAACGGTTCCAACACTTTCAGAATCTTTCCGTGTGGGAGCAAGTTGCACCCCATACAGTGACGTATAACCATCCATTCGTTCAGTATTCAGCCACGTTCTGGGTTGCTCAGGGAATCAGCACATTGGAGGAAGAACCCCTCGATAGAAGTTAGGGAGCAGGTTCAAGTGGACATAAGTGCCCCTCCCCGATCTCTGCCTCCACCTCTCCCAGGACTCACCACATTCCCTTTGGCTCCATCCTCTCCAGGGGGGCCTTTCTTGCCTGGGGGTCCAGCAGCCCCAGATGGGCCTGAGTCCCCCTTTTCACCAATTTCTCCCTTGGGCCCCTTTGCAGAAACAGAGGTCAGAGGTCAGAATAGCCTGGACTCTTCAAAGGGTTAGCATCCCTGGACTCAGGAATCTGGGTGGTCTGGGACTTTCCTGGGGCCAGGGGTCAGAGGAGCCAGACCCTCTGTCAAAGGGTCAGAGGTCAAAGGTTATCTAGGATTTATCAGAGTCAGGGGCCAGGATGGTCCAATTGCTCAGAGATCATGACCAAGGCTGGTCTAGCCCACATGCCACACTGGAGTGAGTTAGGAAAGGGGATCCCTCTGGGAAGTTCATCCCCCACTCCGGGTTCATGGCTTGGATCTGAGCCCTCACCTGCACCCCCAGCCCCACACCCTCCTGTAGGTGTACAACCTGAAGAACTCTATGTAGCAGCCCTATCTGAGACCTTCCAGGACTCTGTCGTCAAGATAACTGGGGATACCCATAGGTCCTGAGTCAGTGGCTGACTCAGGCCTGCCCAGAGGTCAGGGTGCCCCAAGATGCCCAGGGGTCAGGGGTTCCCTGAGATGGGTGCAGGAGTATAGGACACAGTCACTCACAGGGATGCCTGGGGTTCCTGGGGGTCCTGGGTCTCCAGCCTCCCCTGGCTCACCCTGCAGGAGGCAAAGTCAGGGTAGGGAGAGGTCTGATAACAAAGGACAGGGAGGAGCTCCCCAGAACAGCCACCCCCAAGCAGGACTGGCTGTGTCTCCCCCACCCTAGGCAGCCCCCTGCCCCCTTTCTCTCACCTTCTCGCCCACAGCGCCCGGCTGACCAACTCCCCCAGGCAGCCCTGGAGGGCCCTGGAGAGACAGCAAGGGGTAGAAGTGGGACTGTGGGATCCCAACAGCCCATTTTCGGGAAATGGAGGACCCCACCTCTCAGGCATCCTGCCCCACCCCCCACCGAGTCCTCACCTCTGATCCACTGGGGCCATGGGGACCCCTAGGCCCTGGTGCTCCATGGGGACCCTGTGGGACAGTCAGCATAGCATCCAGTGACCTCATGACTCCCCAAAGGCACCACTAACCACAAACACCATCCTTAATGTTGGTGACCGGCATCACCTTAAAATGACAACGTGCCCTGTGACACCGCCCCCCCAAAACTGATGTAATGGCCACCACCACTCTGCTATCCTCTTCCCCCTCCCACCTTCCCCAGGTTGTCCATACCATGGACCCTACGTCTCCGACCTCCCCTTTCTCTCCAGGAGGACCTGGCAGCCCCTGTGGAAAGAAGAAGAAAGATTGGAGTACAGAGTGCAGGGAAAGAGGCCACACCCCCAAACTCGGACACCCACCTGCAGGCCAGGAGGGCCAATCATCCCCACAAAGCCTCTCACTCCGTCATCTCCTTTCTGCCCAAAGAGGCCTGGTGGTCCCCGGCGTCCCTGAGCCCCATCTGCTCCCTGGGAGAAGGACAGAAGCAGGGCACAGGTAGGGTCTGGGTCAAGGGTTGGAGATAGGCTCAGGGTCAAAGTCAGGACTGAGGTTAACAATTACAGTCAGGGTTGGGATTAAGTTTGGAAAGGGTCAGGGTTGGACTTGGCGTTGAGGGGTGCAGGCTAAGGGTCAAAGTTTGGGAATTAAGTAAAGGGTTGAGTCAAAATTTTCATATGGGTATTGGGTGGTGAGATGGGCATTGGGTGGTGAGTTGAGGTCAAGGTCATGATGGGGCTGAGATGGAATTTAGGGTTGAGTTTAAGGTTGGGGCCAAGGTCAGATTCAAAGTTTGAGTTCAGGTTTGGGGTCAGCATTGGAGGGTGGGTCAGAGTTGGGGTTAAGAGTAGGATGGGGTCAAGGTTCAGATTTGAAGGTAAAGTTTGAGTTGGGATTGAGGTTAAGGTCATGGGTTGGGTTAAGACTGGGACTGTGAGGGCCTTCAGGATTCAGGTTGAGATTGGGATTGAGTCAGATTCTGGGGGGAGTTCCTGTTGGATGTCAGCATGGAGGGGTAGATCAGGATTGGGGTTGAGTTTGGGTCTGGGTCATGGTGGAGAACCCTGTCCCTTCCTATCTGGGATCCAGGGGATGGTCACAAAGCCAGGAGCACTCACCGGGGAGCCTGGGTGTCCCACAGGACCCCGTACTCCTACTGGTCCAGGTGGGCCCTGGTGGAGGGAACACAGCCAAAAAAACACCTCAAGTTCAAGATTAGGAGGGCACTCAAGATGACAATCACTGCCTCCCACTCCACCCACCAGGAAGCAACAGCTGCTTCCTGTACAGCCCTGTGTTCCTAGCCATCAACTGACAGGATCAGACACAGACATCATCCTGAGCTTGGCCCAACAGGACTTTCCCCCAGAAGTCCCTCCAGGGACTGAGCTGGCTCACAGACGCTGTGCACTCTGGCTGAAGTCCTGGGGGAAGCTGGGGATGCGATGCCTCAGAGCCATGCAGAGTCACAGACAGAGAGAATGATGCCGCCAAGGAAAGGGAGAGGAGGGGGTCACACCCCAGCACCCTTCCCATTCTCTCGGGCCCCAGCTACCCACCCCATCCTTCACATCCCTCTGTCTTCCCCCAGGACCACTTCCCTCCCTGGGGCCCCACACTCACCGCATCCCCTTTGTCGCCTTTGTTCCCCTTGCTACCAGGGGGGCCCACTTCCCCCTGCAGAGGAAACGGGATGAGGGAGGACCAACTTGGACTCTCCGTACCCTGAGACCCCGAGGCCCGCCCTCTCCATGAACGCTCACCTTGTCCCCATCCTCGCCAGACGGCCCAACAGATCCAGGGGGTCCAGGAAGCCCCAGGGGCCCTGGGATCCCATCTTTGCCTATGGGTCCAGGGGGGCCACGTTCACCCTGATGGGGGAGTGGAAGTGGGGATGTCAGGGGCCAGGGAAGAGGGAAGGTCCTGGTATGTGGGGTCCTGAGGATGCTTGAGGAATGTAGTGGGCAGGCACTCACCGGGGACCCCTTCTCGCCTGCAGGGCCAACAGGGCCTGGGCCTCCGCTTTGGCCGGGAAGCCCAATGCCTCCTGCCGGGCCCAGTGGCCCCCGCTCCCCAGGGGAGCCCTGAAAACAGGGGTAAAGGGTCAGGAAAAATAGCAAAGTAGTTCTCACTGATAGAGGCCTTTCAAGCCACCAGGCACGGAGTTAAGGAGCTACTGGTGTCTTATCGACTCTGTTCCCTTCCCCACAGCGGCCAGAGGGACACCTGAGTCAGGGCACACATGTCCCCCTGCTCACAGCCCTCCACAGCTTCCAGCTTACTCAGGAAATGGGAAATCGTCCTTACACAGGCCCTGCACAACCTGCCCCATTACCTCCTGCCCTCTCTGCCTCCCACTCACCCCCTCACTCTCTTCCTTCCAGCCACACAGTCCTCACCATTTCCTCCAACATGCCGCGCACACTCCAGCCCCAGGGCCTTTGCGCATGCTATTCCCGCTGCCTGGAACACTCTTCCCTTATATATCCGCATGGCTCCTTCTTCACCTCCCTCAGGTCTTAGCTCAAATGTCACCTTCTCAGGAGGCCTTCCTTGACCAGCTCATTTCAACGCCTCTCTCCCTACTCCCCCTTCTCTGTGCTATTCATCACCACTGATTCCTTATCTCCTCAACTAGAATACAAGCTCCAGGAGAAAGGAGATTTTTATATGTTGATGTCTGGCATGCAGTAAGTGTGGGACGGATCATCTCACGGATGGGGCCATGTTACAGGTGCGAAAACTGAGGTCATGCGTGTGACCCAGGCCTGTTTGACACCCAAAATAGTGGACTTAATCATGGCAATGCCCAGCTTCCCAGATGCCCCAAGGCCCTTCCACCCTGCCCCCCACCCAGCAGATGGGTTTACACTTACGTTGGCTCCAACAGGGCCCAGGGGGCCTTTGTCACCCTTTAAACCAATAGGTCCCTGAGGGAGGAGATGATTCAGTCAAGAGACGCCCAAGGGTGTGCTCAGGTCCTGCCTTCTGGAGGCTCACAGTTCCCCCCTCCTTCCTAGGCACTGAAGGTCAGGGGTCTATCTCCTCCAGGTCCCTCCTTTACTTTCACGGTTGTCCCCAGAATGCCACCACCATGTCCCTCCCCAGAGCCCCCCTCGCCTCCGCTTCACAGCCCAGCCAGGTACATTTGTGGGGGGGAGGGGGCTCCAAAGGATACTCACTGGGTCCCCAGGGGCTCCTTGGGGGCCGGGGAAGCCCCTGGGTCCAGGTGGTCCTTCCTTCCCAAGGGGTCCCGGTGGTCCCAGGTCCCCCTGTAGGAGGGCAGAGGAGGAAGGTCAGGCTCCAGAGAAGGGGTGTTTCCTCCTAGTCTGTGAATCTGGGCCCCCTCCCCCATGGGGTTGATTCTGAGGCCTGGGGTGGCATGGGGCCATTGAGGAAACTTTGAGATTTCCTAGGGGGCAGGGTCTCACCTTGACACCCTCTCTGCCTTCCAGGCCCGGAAGACCTTGTTCACCGGGAGGTCCAGGAGGGCCTGGGGGGCCCCTCTCACCCAGAGGTCCAGCTTCTCCTGTCTTTCCCTGAAGAGGAAGGAAGCTTATCTTGAATGGAGGTGGTCCAGCATTGGGGGGGGGCTGTCTGAGATGCGCTTCCCCCCACATATCTCCCAACTGGTGCAAAACTGGGAAGACCTGTGGGGTCCATTCTGACCTGAGGACCCACGACACCAGCTGGTCCAGGTGGGCCTGTCTGACCTTGGAAGCCCTGGGGGAAAAATTAAAAGGGGTGTCACACAGGAGGAAGAACTAGAGAGCCTAATGAGGCCAGGGGTCAGAAGTCCAGAGGCCACTCACCAATTCTCCTCTCTGACCAGGGTGCCCAGGACGTCCATCTTTCCCCTGGGGGCCCTGGGGGACAAGGTAGGAGAGAGATGAGGCATGACTAAGGAGTCTCCCCACTCCCTGGCTCCCTCCAGGCCACCCCCAATTAGGGTGCACTCACTTACAGGGGGACCCTTTGGCCCAGAAAATCCAGGAGGGCCTTGCAGACCTGGGAGGCCCTGAAATGGAACCAAAAACCATGGCCTCATCCCTCTGGCCTGGCCCCCTGAGCCCCACATAAGGACAAGCCTACTGACACTTTCTGCCCACTGGGTATGGGGCCAGATGCGCGACATGCAGTCAGTCATGTCCTGTGTCACTGCAGCCCTTTGCGGTGGGGACTGTGGTATTCCCAGCTCATAGAGGGGGAAAACAAGGCCCAGAGAGGTCGAGTGACTTGCCCAGGGTCACACAGCAGTCAAGTGGCAGAGCTGAGACTTTAGAGGCTGGGTTCCTTCCACCGCATCATAATGCCTCCCTCCCTCCTGGGTTTGTCTCCCATCTGGACGTGACACATGCTCACCTTTTCTCCAGGGATGCCAGCGGCCCCATCCTGGCCCACATCACCCTAGGACACAATGGATAAGATTCAGGCTGCAGGACAAACCCAACTGGGAGGGCTTCCTAGAGGGCCTTGAGGAGCCTGGGCCAGGGGGCCTGCATGGGGGCCTGATCACCCGCCCAGCGCATACCTTGGGGCCTGGTTGCCCGGTGGCACCAGGCTGCCCCCTCTCTCCGCGGGAGCCCTGAGTAGAAAAGAAGCAAAGATTAGAAGCAAGAGGTGGGGGAAGCCTAGGAGATGAGCCCGAGTCCTCTGGGCCCCCTCCCTCTGTGACTCCTCCTTGCCCTACCAGGGACACCGACGTAACCCAAACCCACTGCCCTGCCCACGTACGACCTCCCCACTGCCTCTCCTCCTGCAGCCCCTCCTTCCAGCCCTGCCCCCGCCCGGGCCCGGCAGAATGGGGGAGCCATCTTCTTACTGGTGGTCCCCGCTCTCCTTCCAGGCCTGGCTGCCCCGCCTTCCCCTGGAAAATAAATCAGGTGAGGGGGAAGCAGAAGAAAGTTATGATGCAAAGACCTGACGCACACAGATGCATCCAGGCACAGACCCAGAAAGAGGTCTGCTGCACGTTTATTCACAAGCCTTTCTCTCTCTCTCTCTCTCTCTCTCTCTCTCTCACTGTGCAAAGATCACAGACACCCAGTTACACCTGTGATTGCACCTACAGGGTCCAAACACAAGCCCAGAAGGACACCCACTTCTCCCAGACTGCATGCCGTAGCAGCACACGTTGGGTGACCCACAGCCTCGGGTCGACACCCGAGCTCCTCGTGCAATCTGTCCCTTGCACACGTGCACACTCAACATAAACACGTGCATGCATGGATTCACAGGAGGACGCGGTCCTTATAAGCAGAGCAGTACACACAGACTCACGTGTGTGCACTCCATGCCCACTGACACAGCAACAGTGCACACACAGCATGCATGTGTACACACTCCGTGTACACAGACATGCACGTGTGCATATCCATACCCTTTCACACACACACTTACGTCCACAGTCACATACGTGCACGCAGGCCTGGGTCCTTGCTTACCACAGGCCCACACGTTGCAGCACCCAGGCCCCATCCGACCCACGCTGAGAGGCCCGTGCACACTGGCACATGTTCAGGAATGCCCGGTGGGGTCACCTACATGGGCCCTGTGCTGCGTCTGGGGATATGTGTGCAGACAAGTGCTTCCGGGCTTGGATACAGCCACCCAGGGGCCTCCCCACTGTCCTGCAGAGCCACACATGTTCCCCCAGACAAGCCCAACCCTGTCCCCGGACCCCGGGATCACGACTCACCCGCTTCCCTTTTTCTCCTAATGACCCCAGGGGCCCGGGAAAGCCAGTAGACCCCTGAGTTGAGAGAATCAGAGAGAGAAGACTGGGGTGAGGAGTAGGTGGGGAGCAAAGTTGACCCCTCACCCTTCAGCCACTCCATCCTTTCCAGAAGCTTCTTTGGTCCCTCCAGCCCCATCCTCCTCCAAGGTAGCCCTCTGCCCTCCTCTTCCCCCACCCTTGCTCACTCCACCCCAGCCACACTGGCCCCTCCATGTTACTCAGGCACACTGGTTCACTCCTGCCTCAGGGCCTTTGCACTGGCTGCTTCCTTTGCCTAAACTTCTCTTCTCTCAGGCCCCCACAGAGGCAGCTATCCCTCATCCTTTGGATCTCACTTAGATGTCAACTCCTTAGAGAAATCTTCTGCCACCATCCTGACCACCACATCCTCCAAGTCACCCTCCCTCTATCACATTGTCCTATTTTGTTTTCCCAATATATTTATACTGAAATGACCTTGTTCCTTTGCTTACTTATTCATTGTATGTTTTCTCTGCTAGGACATGTTACTCTGGTCTTAGTCTCCTCAACCTGGTACAAAGTCGGAGCTTACTTGATATTTGTTAACTGACTGACTCCAGTCCATGCCGTCCTGCCCATCTCGGAGGTATCCTCCCTCCAACCAGGGGAGGACATCACAGGCTCTTCTAGCCCCTCCCACCCCTCACCACGTTTTGAATCCCAGACCTACCACTAGACTAGCTGTGTGGCCCTGGTCAAATGGCTTACCCTCTCTGAGCATCAGTCTCCTTATTTATAGCCTGGGAATACCAACAATACCTCCCTCACAAGGTTTTGGGGAGGATCAAATAGGATAAGGTATAGAAAGTATTTTACATGGTGTATGACACATAGTAAGAGCTTATGACATGTTAGCTGTCATTATTCAGGCTGATTATTACTGACTGCTATGGACCGAATGTTTGTGTCCCCTCAAGTTCACGTGCTGAAGCCCTATGTTGAAGAATGGTATTTGGAGGGGTGCCTGGGTGGTTCAGTTGGTTAAGCAACTGCCTTCGGCTCAGGTCATGATCCCAGGGTCCTGGGATCGAGCCCCACATCGGGCGCCTTGCTGAGCGGGGAGTCCACTTCTCCCTCTCCTTCTGCCTGCCGCTCCCCCTGCTTGTGCTCTCTCTCTCTCTCTCTGTCAAATAAATAAAAATTTTAAAATCTTAAAAAAAAAAAAAGAATGGTATTTAGAGGTGGAACCTTTGGGAGGTAAGTAGGTCATAATGTTGGAGCCCTCACGAAGCGGATCAGTGTCTTTATAAGAAAAGGAGACTAGATCTCTCTCTCCTTCCCTCCCTGTCCCTGTCTCTCTCTCCCTCTCTCTCTCTCTCTCTGTCCCCCTCTCCCCCCAGCCCCCCACGTGAGGATACAAAGAGGACACAGCTGTCTGGAACCAGAGAGTCCTTACCAGAATCCAACCATGCTAGCACTCTGATCTCAGACTTCCAGCATCAAAAACAGTGAGAAATAAATTTCTGTTGTCTAGGCCACCCTCTCTAAAGTATTTTTTTATAACAGCTAAGACACCAACCTCAACTTAACCAACACACCATGCCTTCTGTCATGTATTACTCGCTGCCCAAAACACACAGACTGGTCTTGTCTAAGAGGCTTTGCTCTAAATCCCATGAACTCCTGCTCCAATCGGTTGAGTTCTATTCTTAGGTATGGTGCCTTGAGTTTATTCCCAAGTCTGTTTATGTCAGTTGCCCTTGCTATTGGAGTCATGTGACTTAATGAAAGTTTACAACAACTGATGGAATGCAGAAAGGAAAAGAAAGATGTCTACCAAATCTAAGTTAAATGGAAAAGACTCAATAAAAAGGGAAGTCACTAAAAAAAGTCACGTCAAATGAGGCATATGCACAAGATAACTGCCAGATGGAGATGACAAAAGTGTGGAACTCTGGAAGGATTCTGCACTTGGATTTCTTCCCAAGTGTCTAAGTTTCTGTTCCACTTTATATAAACCCAAACTATAAATCTTCAGTGATGTAATGTGGGTGTGGTTTAGGCAGAAAGACATGTCTAATCAGCAGCCTCAACCATCAAAAAATTGGCAAACAAATGTACATTTTTATATAAGTACATTTTATTGTAAGTTATAATTCAATATATGTAAGACATGGATTTTTTTTTTTTTTTTTTTTTTTTTTTGTGATTCTCCTCCTTACTGGCTTTGTTTCAACCAACCCTAATCACACCAAATAAGAAGGATCGTATAGTTTTATTATCAAAATTATCAATGCTATTATAATCAAATGGATGAGATAAAGACTACTGGTATCTCCATTTTACAATGAAGCAAGTGGGCTCAAGAGACTCGTCCAAGGTCACTTAGCAGATAAGGAGTGGGTATTTGAACCCAAGTCTGATACCAAAGCTCACAGCTTATGCTGTCTCTTAGTGACCCAGGGGGTGGACAGCTCACTCCCCTAGACCACAACCTGGCCCTCCAGATGTTAATCAATCTCTGAATGCTGTCCTTGCCCACCCTCTACCCCTTAGCTTCTTACCTTAGGGCCTGGACGTCCTGGGTAACCCGGGAGACCTGGCACCCCAAGCTTGCCCTACAGAGAAATTATGGGACAAATGTCAGAAATTGCAACCTGAAGGTCAGAAAAGAAAGGGCAGGATGGCTGGAGCATGGTGACAGGGGCAATAGGGTGAGATTCAGGGAGTTCAAGTCTTGGCTCCTGCCTGCTAGGGGCATATCTTTGGGCAACTCATTCTATTCTATTCTGTTCTATCTCAGCTTCCTTGTCTGCAAAATGGGGATAAAAATTCCTGTTGCCTGTGGTGGTTTTGGGGATAAAAATCAGATACTGTGCATGAAATTGCTCTGTATTGCTGAGTTAAGGAATTAGAGATGGTAAGTGTGGTAGCAGCCTTCTGAGGTTGGAGATAAAAGAGCCAAGGGCAGAAGGCAAAGGGCCAGGGAACATCTTGGCTGCAGGATGGGAAGCCATAGAGTAGACTGGAGAGGGTGACCAAGGTCCATTCACCTTCTCCCCAGCTGAGCCTGGGGGACCCTCCTCGCCAGCCAGCCCCTCCTGCCCCTTCAGCCCTTCCGGACCATCCTCTCCCCGGGGGCCGGGGGGGCCGGGGAGCCCCTGGAATAGAAAGGAGGTGTCAGACCCTGAGTCACTCCTGCTCCCTCCAGCCCCCTATCTGAGCCCCAGCACCCTCCTCCCTTCACTGTCTTCCCCAAGTGCCCCAGAACCACTAGATCCCTCATCTAGAAGTCATCTTACCCGATCTCCTTTGAGCCCCACATCGCCCTTGAAGCCCGGGAAGCCATCCTCTCCCTAGGTGGGAGAGAGTGTAGAGGTCAGAGGTCAGGGCTTCAGGGAAGGGATACAACCAGAGTCCCATTATTAGGGCTCCCCCCCCAACCAGGACCCTCCTCTCTTCTCACCTTCTCTCCTTTCTCCCCCTGGAGACCCCGGTTGCCAGAGGTACCCTGAAAAATAAAAAAGATCTCAAGTCCCTTCCCTGCTTACAAAGGGCCCTCCAACTCAGTCCCCTGCCCAAAACAGTCAGGACAGTCCCAAAAGGATACTGGACAGGAGTGGAAGGGGGCAGCCTTAGAGGAAATGATCTTTCTCCAACGCTGCTAGTGTGGTGTGCAAGAGGCTGCCTCTCCACCCCTCTTCCCACTGGCAACCTCCCAGGGTCATCTGTGTGGGGGTGTGCAGGGAAGGCCAAATTTCCGAGTAATTGATTCCAATCTCCCGGGGACACTGTGTCCACAGTTCCTTCTGGCAGGAGAAAGAGGATGAACATTCCAGGCCCCAGTCTCATTCTAAAGGCAAAGGAATGCTCCCCATTGTGCTGGCTACAATGCGACTCTGTGCCTGGCAACAAGGCGAGTCTGTACTTAGCTACAGCAAGGCTGCTCAGTTCAAGCCCAGGTGCCCAAACCCTGGCCTTGGGTTGCAATGAAAACTGCACTTGGCTACAATGTGACTGAGCTCAGAGACTGTAATGAAATTGCACTTGGATACAACATAACTGTGTTTTGACAATAGCATGATTGTCTCCAGCCACAGAGAGACATATGTAACCGAGCTCAGAAACTATAATGAAATTGCACTTGGATACAACATAACCATGTTTTGAGAATAGCATGACTGTCTCCAGCCACAGAGAGACACAATGTAACTGAGCTCAGTGACTATAATGAAGTTGTACTTAAATACAATATAACTGTTTTGACAATAGCATGACTATCTCCAACCACAAGGGTATTCACTTGACCACAATGTAACAAAGCTTAGGCTACCATGATTCTCTGACCCCGGCTACAATGTAATTAGACTCAGTTACAACATAGGCTTCAACTATATATAACTGTGCCTGGTTACAATGTAACTCTGAGTTTGGCCACCCATAGGACTCTGTGGCTGACTACAATATAGCCCCCTCCTTGGTTATAGCATAACTGAGCTTGCCTACAATGCAAAAATGTGGTGAGTTGCTTCTTGGCTACCACCAAACTCTGTTCTTAGACCACAGGTACCATTCTTGGCTACAGTGTAACTGGACTCATATTAGATGTGAATTCCAATGCCTCTGCCCTTGGTCAACAGTATAGCTCTTGGTTGATCCCAGCATTTTTGTGCTTGAGGATCACATGGCTCTGGGCTTGAGTTAAAACCCAACTGTCTGCTTCACTACAGTGTGCTGACCTGGACCACGTTTATAGTGAAATGGGTCCAGCCTCTGATGGACCTAACTATTCTCAACTACAAGGCAACAACTACAGTACTTCCCTTTGGCTGTTCAGCTCCAAGTAATGCACACACTTCTATGTATGGTCACTCAGATTGAAACCCCACTCCCACCACACCTCTCCTAGCTGACTGATACCTCTCACCACACATGCACACGTTTCTTATGAACCTGGTTCCCCGGGGCCAATGTCAATGACTCATCCCTACTTGCAGGCACCAAGTATCACATACCTTCACACCCCGAGGTCCAGGATAGCCCGGGGGTCCTGCTGACCCTTGTGGACCCTGAGATGGAGATAAGATCAGTGCCATCCTGTTCTACCCCTACCCCCACTGTGTTCCCAGTGCCCTCATCTCTCTCCTTGTGAGCCCTGCCTATCAACCCTCATCCCCAACCCAGTCTCTCCTGAGGGCCACTCACCTGGGCCCCTTTCTCTCCCGTGGGGCCCTCATGGCCTGGGTGACCCTGGGGAAAGGAGTTGTCAGAGACCAAGATTTGCCATCCAAATTCCCAAGCCTCCCCCTTCTCCTTCCTCCTTTTGCCCAAACCCAGGTCTCACCAGAGGGCCATCAGATCCTGGAATGCCTGGAATTCCTGGGTTTCCAGGGGGACCCTGAAAGAAGATGAACAGTAGGGGGAGACGGATGGGTCTCGGAGTCTGGCACCCCACCAGGAACAGCCTTACTCAGACCTGCAGCTACTCAAAGTCACAGAACAAGCATATCCCACAGGCTAGGAAATCTCTCCCTAGCTTTGCCCAGACTTGCTGTGTGATCCTGGGCAAGCCTCCTTCCCTCTCTGAGCCCCAGAAATCCTCCATCTCTGGGAGAGTTGAGACAAGGGAGGTAAAAACAGTGTTGGGGGGGGAACTCCCCAGCCACATCCTTTTCTTCAGAAGTGCCTCTGTCTTCATCTGATGAGAGGTGGGCCCAGGCAGGCATGAGGTGACCCCCTATGTTCTACAAATAGTGGATAGGTCCAGAAGTGGGCACCTTGGACCAACTAAGCCAATCAGATTTTCTTCTGAAATTTTGAGGTAAGCGACACCTCACTTCATAGAAACTATAATCAGATGGATTTGGGTAAAGAAACTATAAGGTCAAGAGGAGCTAGGGGCTGAAATTGTGATTAAAGCAGCACAAAACCGTGTAGAAATGGAACTTGGGGGTGAGGACAGACTAAGATATGTGCAGCAAGAAGTCTGTTTGCATGGGGAGATAGAACAGATGTGCACAGGAATAAAGATGACACCACAGGGCCCCAGAGAAAGGGCTTTCCTGGCCCATGGGTCTTGCTAATATTTGCAATGACTGGCATCTGTGGGTTCCCCGAAATCCAGATAATATGCGATCTAGCTTTGGTGGATTTGTGTTTCTCCCAACCAACCCTTCCCTAACAATGATATTTTTTTTAAACTCTGGGCTTGTTTAAGGAATGTTGCAATTTATCATTACCCAGGGCTAATAAAAGGGTCCTGGGTGGGAAGCTTTTCCTGCAGATAGAGCTGAAGGAAGAAGACCGGAGAGGGTGGTGGTAGGTGGGGCTGTCACTTACCTTCTCCCCAGGAGTGCCAATGGGTCCCTGAGGGCCAGGGAGTCCCTGGAAACATAAAAAAGAAGGTAAAGGTGGGGTGCCGGGCTGGCTCAGTTGGTTAGGCAACCGACTCTTGATTTCAGCTCAGGTCATGCTCTCAGGGTTGTGGGATTGAGTCCCGCATCAGGCTCCATGCTGAGCATGGAGCCTACTTAAGATTTTTTTTCTCTCTCTCTCTTCCTCTGCCCCTTCTCTGCTTGCTCTCTCTCTTTAAAAAAAGGGGTGAAGAAAGGCATGAGAAATGGGTAGTGAGCTGGGAAGTGGAAAGGCTGGGAGTTGTCTATGACCTTGGCTGACGACTACCACCCCCCAATTATTGAAAATGATAGCTCAAACCTGGGACCCGGGATTTCCCTGCTGTCCTGGAGGGCCTGGTTCTCCTGGAGGACCCTGGGGAGAGAGTGGGGGTGCTGTGAAGCTGAAAGGGATCATGGTGTTGAAGTGTCAGTGAAGTTGAAATAGGAGTCATGGGAGTGGACAGGGATATGGATGGATGATCACAGAATCAGGACATCAGAAAGCATTAGGGGACAGAAGGCAGAACACGTACCACATTTCCTTTGGCTCCTGGAGCACCATCAATTCCAACTACACCCTGGGGGGAGGAGAGGGTGTGAGACCCGGGCAGATACCACACCGGAGCCTGAGTCTGAGACACTGAGAGGCACGGGTGGAAAGATGAGTGGGCAGAGAAACCAGGTAACAGAAATGGACATGCAGAGGGGACAGAGGTGGGAAAAGGACAAGCAGGGATGTGGACAGAAAGTGACATTCTCACCGGCCGTCCCAGGGGACCAGGGGAGCCTCTAGGGCCGATCAGTCCTCGGGGGCCCTGCAAGGAGGTAGGAGCATTATTCCAGCATCACTGCTCTGAGGCCCCATGAATCATGACTCCCTCCCCCGTGCCAGGCAAAGGATCCAGAGGTCCCTAATACTCACTGGTTCCCCAGCCTGGCCAGTGGGCCCCGGAGGTCCTTCGGCTCCCTGTGGGAAAGCGTTCATCACTTGGTGATGGGGGAGGAGGAAAAACACTCAGAAAACCACCTTCCCTCATCTGGGCAGACTCTTCCAGAGGATCCGAGAGTCAGAGCTTGAGGCAATAACCAACAGACTGAGCACATGTGGTTCAGTCCAGGCCCCTGACCCCAATCCTGGGCCTGCAATCCTGAGTCTCACCTATTAACTCTGGTACTAGCCCCCAGCTCTCAATCTATCTTTTGGAGCCCCACCGAGGCTCCTGACCCTCGCCTCTCATCCTGTCCCCTGAATACTCTATTGCTCTCTCATTCTGGCTTTCTAGCTTCTAGACCATTCTCTCTCTTCCAAACTTACCTTCTTACCATCCTCTCCTGGGGGACCAGGTTGCCCCACATGGCCAAAGTCACCCTGGAGTTGGGAATAGAGGGGAGTTCAGAGTGGAAATGTGGGGATAGAGACCAGCCCCACAGGAAAGGAAATGAGGCACAAGGGATCAGAGCTCACACACAGGGATGGAGGCTCCAGTACTGGGGGTGGAGAGGGTGCCATGAATATCAGGAAGCTTGCTATGGGGGAGGGGCCTCATACACTCACCCTTTGCCCTTTCTCTCCAGGTAGCCCTGGCAAGCCATCAAAACCCCGATCACCCTGCACAAAGAGACACCACCTGAGCCCTGAGTCCTTGACCTGATGGTCCCTCCAAGTCCCAATCCTGACCTTATCACCCACCTTAGGTCCTGTGTCTCCTGGGAGGCCCCGAGCCCCATCTGCTCCAGAGCGGCCCTATCAGGGAGGTGACAGCATCAAGATACCTATTACTATTGGTTGAGTACTTTCCTCATGCAGAATCCTGGGGGATTCTCTGCGTACCAGTTTAACCTCCCAAATACATCTCAAAGCTGTCCATTATTCTTTATCTCTAGGCCCTTTGTTCTAGTCCATGTCACCACCATCATAAAAACTAAAATCTCCATTAAATGTCTAGCTCTGTGTTCCTCGTTGCATTTAAAACTGTCTGGAATTATCTTGTTCATCATCTCCCTCAGTGCACCAGTCTTTTCTTCTGCACGTGCCATTCCCTCTACTTAGAATACCCTTCCTCTCCTGTTTACCTGGTTATACCTCAGATCTCAGTTCAAGCATCATTCCGTCCAGAAAGTCCTCCTTGACTCTGTGACCTGGCCAGATACCTTCGTGACACACTCAGTAGAGTTGCCATTCTCTGTCCTCAGTTCCCTTATCCCACCAATGACACCAGCAGATCCTGGGGGCATGGAGCCAAGGCTCATGTTGGGTGTTGAGGGATGGATGAGGGATGACCTAAAGACCTACAAGTTACTCACCATCTTTCCCTCCCGGCCAGGGGGCCCAAGAGGTCCCTGAAGGCCTCGGGGACCCTAGAAGAGAAAAAAAAAAAAAAAAAAGGAGAATAAGAAGGAGGAACGACTTATTTTAAATCATCCTCTAGGAAGGGCAGTAATTGCAAAGGTACCCTTAGCCCCTTTGTCATTGTCCTCAAATAGCACTTTATCCTGTGGCTCTGGGAAAAGACCCTTCCCAACCAATCCTGTCCCCATCCCCACCAATCTCACCTGTGGCCCCATTTCTCCCATCTCTCCTTTCTGACCCGGATACCCAGGGAGACCCTTGGAGGAAGAGAGATGAGGTAATGGAGTTAGAGGGAGGTTCCCCCCTCCACTGAGGTATCCCCCCTCCTCCATCCAGACTCCTTACTCACCACAGGGCCTGGGCGCCCAGTGAGCCCTACTGGGCCAGGGGGACCTTTCATAGACAGCTGGAAAGATGGAGGGGAACAGAACTTCAGGTCTCCCAAAAACCCCAACACCCTCCCAAAAGGCATCTTCAGGAGACAAATATCCACCTGCCTCCTGACTAGCCTTCATTATTCCCCACCTCTGTCACTCTCTCAATGTCCTCCCATTACCCCCTGTTGGTCCCTGATTACCCTCTACTCACCTGAGCCTGTTGCAGTACTGCCTGAGCCTGGGCTTGCTGGAAGGAGACTGGGGGTCCCTTGAGGGAGCTGCTTGCAAACTGGAACTAGGGGGCAGCTAGTCATGAGGGGAGCCCAAGGAGAGGCCCCCTCCTGGGTCAGGACTAAACCCCCAAGGATGTGCCACCCTATCTCCCTCTTACCGGCATCATGATCACAGTGCCTGGTAGACCCCGGATCCCATCAATGCCAGGGATTCCTGGGAGGCCAGCAGGACCCTGAGAGAGGGAGAGACAGAGGTAGATGGAGGCAGAGAGATGGACAGACAGAGAGATGAGAGAGGTGGAGGGGGAGAGGGGAGAGAGACAGAGAAAGATGGAGGCAGGGAGAGCGAGAAAGAGAGTAGGCAAGAGAAAGACAGAGGGAGGGAGAGTCATAAAAAGTGGCAGGGATGGAGAGACAGAGAAGACAGAGGTAGTGAGATGGAGAGAAAGAGGCAGAGAAAGACAAAGACAGGGAGAGGAGAGAAAGATGGGGAGACAGAGGGATGGAGGCAGGGGAGAGACAGAGACATAGGGAAAAAGACAGAGATGAAAAACACTCAAGGATAGAGACAAATGGAAGAGAAAAGCAGGGGAAGGCCCCCAGAGAAAGAAGAGGGGTAACAATTCACAGATGGGGAGAGAGATGAGCCGGCGAGGTCAATGCCAGCTTCAGCACGATGCCCTCAGTGCCTGCCTCTTGGGTCCATGTTCAGACATACAAGTTCCCAATTTCAGCTTCACAGCCTGAAACCTCACTCCCCCAGGATATAACCCAGAAGGAATTTCTTACCGGTAGACCAGGGTCTCCAGGGAATCCTGGGGGGCCAGGAGGGCCTGAGGGGCCAACCACCCCCTGTTGGGGACAGAGGAACAAAAATCATAAGAAGTGCAAAGCTTGAGCCAAGCCAACTTCTAACCCACCACTGACCCTGACCCCATGCACACCTCCTTACCCAACACTGAGCCATCCCTGGCCCCTCAATACTATACTGACCCACATCAACTCCCACCCCACTTTACATCCCGACCCCTATTTTGACTCATCCTATAAGCTTCAAACATGCAATAATCTTTTAATGATACTGCAACATTATTCCCCAACCCCCACCACAGGGACTCAAACACCCCAACTAGAAGAGAAAGGGGGTGGGATGCAGCCATGACTCACTCGAGGTCCTGGGGCTCCTGGAGGTCCCTCAAACTGCTGTCCCTGAGGGAGAAATGAGTGTGACCCCCATCCTAGCCCAGACCCCTCCACCTCCTCCTAGTCCCAGACCCTTCACCTGTTCAATCACTGCTGGTTCTCCTTTTGCTCCCTTCTCTCCAGCACCCTGGGGCAGGGGAATGAAGAGAAAAGAGATGTGAGTCCTGGCCATGGTCAAGGAGGAGAGTGTGGACTTTGGAGCATGCTATAGGGTCCTAATCCTGGAGCTGCCTCTCACTAGTTGAGTGATGGGGAGCAATTTATTCAACTCCTATGGCCTCACCTGCAGAATCAGTAGGTGAATGATAATTGTATATACCCCATGGGAAGAAGAATAAATTAAAACAATGGTTAGTACATAACAAGCACTCAGGGTAAGTTGGCTATGATTATCCCCCTCCTCTCCTGTCCAACACCAAGGCTAGAACCTGGGCTCCTTCCCTGTCTGCACTATTTTCCTAAGCAATCTTATCCAATCCCTTGGCTAAAGGCAGCATCACTCTGCTGTTGATTTCCAAGTCTTTATCTCCAGCTTAGACCATGTCCCTAGAACTCCAGAATCTTCTAACCAATCACCCACTTGACATCTCCATTTGGATGCCAAGCAGGGGTTGCCAATTTAGCACATCCAAAATGAGATCCTTGAGACTTCCCACCTGCTCTTCCTTTAGGCTTCCCCATTTTACTCAAAGGTGTCACCATGCATCTACCAAGCCATCCTTGCATCTTTCTCCATCTCCAGTAGCAAGACCAAAATGGAGCATGGTCCAAATCTGTCTACTTCTCTCTATCCCCACTGCCACAACCCTCATCTAGGTCACCAGGCTGTTGTCACACGGACTACTGGTTTCCCTGCTGCCTCTCTGGCTCCCCCTACAGTCCATATGCTGTTCAGCAGCCAGAAGGAGCTTTTAAAGTTCCAAATCAGATCATGCTCCATTCCAAGTGGCTTCTCATCATGCTTGGACTAAAAGCCAAACACACCATCCTACCCACAGAGCCATCCATTAGCACAGTTCCTGTCACATTAGAATCGTGCTAATATTTGTTGACTAAAGTGGGGTGGTGGGAAGGCATTCTAGGCAAGATAAAAAGAAGGCAAAAGAGAAAATGTGGTATGCGACTCCAGGCAGGAGTCCCTGCCACCCCCATCCCCCCAATACCCAAATCCTCAGACTCACAGGAAAGATCTGGAACTGAGTCTGCGATGGCAGTTCTGCTGCCCGGAAGTCAGGGCCCATGGTGGGGCCACCTCCTTCTTTGTCCTCTTTGGCTAACTTAGTCTCCAGGGTCCTTAGTTCGGTTCCATTGTCAGGGTCCAGGCCCCCCTGAGGACATTGGGACAGACCAAAGTTTGCCCCTGGGCCTCCTCATTGTCTGCCACCACCACTGCCCCAGGACTTTCCTTTCCAGCCCCATCCACTTCCCACTGACCTCTAGCATGGTGACATTGTGGCCGGTGGTCACAGTGGTGGTAATGACCAAAGGTGTGGGAGTCGGAGACAGAGTTGAAGCTGGTGTCTCTGTTTTGGGGATGTCGGTGGAGGTCTGCAACAGGGACAGGAGTATCAGGTCTGGGGTCAGTCCAATAAAGACAAAAAGAGGAGATAGGCTCTGCCCCCCAGGAGTGCCTAGTCTGGGGAGGGTAACAAAGGAGGATTCCCAAAAAACGCCAGAGGGGTGTTAGGTAGGGGGCTAGCCAGTGGAGGCACATGTGTGCTGACCAGATCAGAACAGCCAGCAGGGGGAGGCCTCCTGTGGAGGAGGAGCAAAGCTGGGCCAGGTCTGGGAGACCTGGAAGGCTGAGTGGGGCTGGCTCCAGAGCCCAGTGATCAGAGTCAAGGTCCAGTACTCAGGGCCAGACTCCTGGAAGCCTATCCTATGTGTCCTCTCCCAAGGCAGAGCTCAGTGGTCAGCCAGCCAGGCCACAGAGAGGCTTGGAGAGCTGCAGAGGAATTTGGTCAAGGGCACAAAGACGGTGGTAGAGGCCCAGGTGAGGGGCTGGGGCTGAGGAAGGGGTTGGAGAAGAGTTCTTTTTCTGGGTCTGAGTGATCTTTTCTTTATCTCCACTGATGCTGAGAACAGATGTAGTGCAACCAATGACTCTCCCCCAACCAGGGACCTCAGCCAATGGCCCACACCAAGGATGCCTACCCAGTGACCCACCAGCTAATGATCCCCTATTAATGGCCTCCAATTATTCCTACAACCAGTGACCCATTAACTCCAGTAACTCCAATTAATGACCCCCATCAATAACCCCTGACTAATGATCCCTACTAAGGGACTTAACCAATGACCCCTCCACTAATAACTCACATCATTGGCCTCACAGCAGTTATCCCCATAACCAGTGACCCAGCAGTGGTCCCCCAGGCAATGGCTCCAACCAGTTATTCTCCCATCCAGTGACCTCCCCAACTAATGACCCCAACCAGTGACCTCCTCCACAATAAGCACTAGCTAGTGGCCCCCCAACTAATAAGCCCCACCAGTGACCCCTTAATCATTTATTTCCCTAACCAGTGATCCTCTAACAATGAACACCCATGAGTGAGCCCAACTATTGCTCCCCAACCAGTGATCCCCAAACAGTAATTTCACTAACCAATGACCCATCAATGACTTCCCAACTAATAACCTATCAGGGATTCCCAAACCAATTATCTCATCCATGACCCCTTGAAAGTCATTCCTTCAACTGGTGATTCCAGTTGGTGACCCCACTAATGCCTTTTAATCAGTGGTCTCCCACTGATGACCTACCTTCCCAACTGATGATCCCCAGCAATGACCTCCCACCATTAACCCTAAACCAGTGATACCACTAACACCAACAGTGGTCTCTATCATGACTTCCAACAATGATCTCCACCTAGGAACCTCCCAAACATGGACCTCAATCAATATCTCCCTATAGTGACCCCCCAACCAGCAATCTCTTTCAGGGAAGCCAAAGAATGCCCCCAAATTAGAATCCCCCAATGAATAACCCTCACCAATGACCCCAATGAGTCAACCTCAAACTGACACTCTAACTAATGAAACCATTATTCACCCCAGCTAATGGCTGTCCTTAGTAGCCCTCATCAAGAACCCTCTGATAGTAAGGTACTCATCTGGGTGTGCCCCCTTCCTCCAGCCCCTAAAACTGGATGTTTGGGGGCAGAGATGGGAAAACTCATAAGACAGTACCAGCCGCTCCCCACCCCCCCACACACACACATAATTATCAGTCAGCTGAGAAAAGTCAAAGGTCAGGGATTGGAGACCAAAGGCAGAGAGCTTGGATGAGGCGCCAGCAATCAGTGGGAATCAGAGACCAGAGGTCAGGCAAAGAGCAGAGGTGAGTGGTCATAGATCCCTTACCTGGTTCTCCAGGGAGCCAGGAGGTGGGCTTGGGGTCAAAGTTTCCTTGTTCTTCTTCTTCCTCCCCTTCCCCTTACGACCTCGCCCTTTTTTCTTCCCTTTTCCCTTCCCCTTCCGTCGAGGGGGAGGAGTTTCTGGCTCACCCTGGGGCACCTGGGAAGAGGACCCCCATTAGGTCCAGAGCCCCTCAATGGAGGCCCCATTACTCAGTCATCTGGGACCATGCTGGCACATGGCCCATTGGTCCTGTTTTGAAGCCAGGGCTCACTCAGCCCTGTGACCTAAGGTCAATCATATGCTCTGGGGCTAGGAATCACTCAGTTATATGACCTAGGTCAAGGTCACTCATGCCTAGGATCTTTTTGAGGGCAGGAGTCACTCTGTCCCACAGATAAGGGTCAGAATTCACTCATTCCTGAGACCTGGAGCCAGAGATGACTCAGCCTGTGACCTCAGGACAAGCCCCTCACTCACCCCTGTGGTTATAGGGTCCAGGTTGTCACAGCCGGGAAGGTATCGCTCACAGGCCTGGAAGGCAGCCTGAGGATCTGGGCTTATCAGCAACTCCTGAATATCTCCCTGGGGAGAGAATGGGGGTCAGGGAAGGGAGCCACAGGCTGCCTCTGACACCCCATCGCAAGCACCAAGGCTCCCTCAACCCAGAGCACCCTAAGTATAAGGAGGGGGTGGCCCCACCACAGCCCCAGCAATCCCTATGCCCCTCAAAATTGAGAGGAGGAAGATTCTATCATGGCCACACCAAATCACAACCACAAACCATACCCCACAACATCTGTCCCATCAGGAGGCACATTTATTCCTTTGCTCTCAGGCACATGGTGACACATAAAACGTGCCAGGTGCCCTTCCAGGCTTTGGGGATAAGGAGTGGAACAAGATGGATGTGGTCCCTGGCCCACTGGAGGGGACACATATCACAACCACACACAGCACAGTCACCACACCAAAAACACATCTGTCACCAGCCACACAATGCCATGCCTTGCCAGCACCCAACATCACAACCACCTGCACACAGTTACACATCATAACAACCAGTGGAGTCCCGTGTCACCAGCTTATTCTCCCACCACAAGTCAAGTATGTGCCATCATGCATTATCGTTTTGTGTCTCTACAATCTCACACACCATGAAGATGCACAGTGATGCATGCTGCTCCCTCTTCTCAGCTTCCTGGCACAAGGTTGAAGCTGGACATCTCCCTTTTCCTATCTCTTCTCCACATTCAGGCTGTGGACAAAACTCCCCCCCATTCTGTCTCGGTTTCCCCTATCCCTGAACCCCTACCTCAAAAGTCTCCTCCCCGAGGTCCTGGGTCCCCAACACAGTGAGTCCAGCTGTGCTAATGAATCGAGGCCCGTGGCCCAGGGTGGGGGGCTGAGGCTCACAGTCAGCCACCAGAGTCACCATCCTGCCATCCACACTGACTGCCACACGGTGCCACCTGCAAGGGGACAGTCTCAGTGGGGGGTGCTTCTCACCCCACTTCTCTCTAGACCCCAACTTTCCCTATACTCACCTGCCATCCATGAGGTTGACTTGCTGGGGGAGGGGGCTGAAGGAGTCACCTAGGAGGCCCAGAGCTGGCCCCAGAGCCAGGCCCAGCTGCCGAGTACCACCCTCATCATAAATGGATAGAAGGACAGACTGGTTGGCTGGCTGGCCCCGCAGAGTGATCAGCATGGAAAAGTTCTCAGGGAAGTGCCCATCTAAAGGGGCAGAGGGAAAGGGGCAGCTTAGATGGCTTAGCAGTGACCCATGCTCCCAGAATGACCCCCTCCTACCCCTTCTGCACTGACTCACCTGGAAAGAGCTCCCACGTGGGGATGCCAAGTGTGCTGGCCTTGCCAACCCTGAATGCCCGGTCACCCTCTGGGGCCCTCTGGGGGCAGAGGCCAGGCCCCTCAAGGACCCCAGCCTGGCCCCCTTGCACGCCCAGGGCCTTCAGCACATCCACAGGGCCTGCTGTAGAGAGAAGCCAGGGTGCAGGGCAGTTAAAACAAACCCAGGACTCCAAGTGAGTAGCTCAGATTTGGGGAATTCGGCCTCCTGCTGTGTTTGTGGGTCAGGGAGAAGAAGCAGGCCTGGGACCTGCACCCACCTCACTACCCCACAGCTGTTCCAGCTTCATCTGCCTGTTGACTCCTGTTTTGTTTTGTGTTTTTTTTTTTTTCTCCCCTTGGTTTTTTGGTGAGGAAAAAAAAGCTGACCTACTTCTGGGATGAATCAAGGCTTCCTGGCCTGAGCCCCAGAGCCAGACTGTCCCCTTCTCTGTACTCCCCCGCACTGACTCCCTGGGGCTGCTTCCCCGGCCTGAAGCCCCCTGCCAGGGGAAACCCGCTTGGAGAGGAGGGGCTCCTTGTGTGTGTGTTTTTCCTCTACCACTTCCCTCTGACCTCCTCCTTTGACCACCACTTCCTCTGAACTCCTCCTCCTTGACCATCATCACCCATGATCTGCTCCCTTTCTCCACTACCTCTCCTAACTTCTTCCTTCTGACCTCCTCCGTGATCACCATCACCCATGACCTCCTCCCTCTGCCTATCCCAGTCATCTCTATCTGACCTGTGACCTCCCCATTTTATCACCCTCTCTGACCTCCTCCTTACGACCACCTCTCTCTAATAACCTCCTGACCTCCTCCCTGTGACCCTATGCCTCTCATGCCAGGAAAGGAAGGAACCGGTCTGGCCCAACCAGATCCGAATCCAGGCCATCCTACAAGCCCCACCCCATACAGCAGGCCAGTGCTAAGTGGAACCACATGGCTTGGGCAGGGGAGGGTGGGGGCTTCCCCTGGGCCCAAAGCCCCTGCCTGCTCTCCCCTTCCCCCAGCAGACTGTCCCACTGACCCCCTGACCCAGCCTCTTGGCAGGAGCCAGTTCTATCAAATTTGCCCATGACCTCACCCTGGGGGCGGTTCTGCTGACCTCACCAGTGGGAGTCAGGGTAGGGGGCCAGACTTGGGGGAGATAGGGGCTTGGATGAGGGACCCCCGTCCGGCTCCTCCTGGGTCAGATCCTTCATTCTCCAAACCTTACAGACGCCTATTCCAGCCTCAGCTCATTCTTGCTCTCAACTCCTGTTCTTTCTTTCTTCTCTCCCCCTCCCTGCCCTCTCTCTCTGTCCCACTTTCTGTGCTGGTCTTTCCAGGTCCCTCTCTGCGTCCAACTCTGAATCAGTGTCTCTCTCTGTCTTACTTCCTAGCTCTCTCTCTGTGTCTATTGGTATTTCATATGTATATCTGTGTGGATTACTCTCCCCCTCCCCCTTTCTCTCCCTCCATCCACGCCCCCCAATTCTGCTGCCACCACCAGCCCCCACTCTAATTGCTTGTTCTCTGGCTGGGCTGTCATTAAGAAGTATTTGGGTTACAGTCCCCTGGGACTAGGATCTGAGCTCCCAGGCTCTGTCGACCACAAGGGTCACTCCCCCATGGAATGATCATCCCAGCTGCCCCCTCTCCAGGCTGGGGCCCAGTGGAGGGCTGAGCTCCATGACCCCATTCAGTGTGGCTCTCCCCTCACCCAGATCCCTGTCTTTGTGCTGGGGGAAGGGGTGTCCTCTCAACCAGCTGCTCATTCACACTGAAAAAGTCCTTCCCAGCACCTAACCCAAACATCTCCTGCTTCAATCTTGCATCTCCTCTGTAATGACCTTTCAGAAACTGACTGCCCTTTCTTTTCATGGCTGGCTTTGTGACAAGGAGACACACAAGAGGCATTGAGTCCTGCCTGCAGGGCCAGAGGGTGGGGGTTTGTCAGCGACCCGGCCTGGCCTTCCTCCACACTCTCCCCTGTGCTGGTCAGGGCCCCAGGGAGATGTTGGATGGGGTCTAGGATAGGAAGGGAGGCAGGCAGGGACTAGGTGTGACATGGTTGGGATCTCCTCAGAAAGGCAGGAGAGCATAGGTGTGTGTGTGCCCTTGTATACGGGCATGAGATTGTGCAAGCATGGGTGTGACTCTATATGGACCAGGGAATGGCTGAGCTTGTGATTTGTGGATGTGTCAGTGTGTGCCAAGTATTTGGACTCCGACGGAGGACCAGGTGCTGTTGTTTGGTGTGTGGCTGGGAGTCCATGTGAGTTGGGGTCCTGGGTCCTGGCAGTGAGCAGGTGATGCAGGTGAGTCTGTGACTGTAATAGATCAGACTCCAGATGGGGGAATGTGGTTATACGTGAGAGTACGGCCAAGTCGGCGAGTAGGTGACTGGTTGTGAATGCTGACAGGGTTGTGTGGATACCAGCGGAAGCATGCGCTGGAGCTGCAAGGCGTAGGAGGGTGACAAAGGCTGTGACCCTGTGGCAGGTGGCTGCTGGGGTTGCTGGGGCGTGGGCACCGGTGTTTAACATTCCTGGTGTCCCAGAGGGCTTATATATTCTGAATGGATGCCTGAGATTGCACGACTGTGTGGATGTGTGAGCATGGGAATTGGGACATGGGCCAGTTTGGGATAATCCGCGTGAGCAGGCACCTCCCTGGACTCCAGAGAAGGTGAGAAAGTGTAGGACGGTGTCTGCGTGTGTGTATGTGTGTGTGTGTGTGTGTGTGTGTGTGTGTGTGTGTTGGGGGCTGAGTTCACATTAGAGAGGGATTTCCAGAAGGGCCTAGCCCAGCCTCTCTCAGACCAGAGATGCCACTTGAGGGACCGACCTTCCCAAAGCCCTGGGCGCCCCCAACCCAGAACCCTGCGGGGCGGAGCGCGGCGTCCAGCCAGAAGCGCGCAGCTGGGCGTGCGTCAGCGCTGACTCACTCGTCCGGCGGCCCCCTGGACCCCTTGAGGCCCCTGAGAAATTCCTCAAGAAAAACACCCGCGGGTCGCTCAGCTGGGGGCAGCGACTTCCACTTCCGCCCCCGCCCGCGCTCCGCCCCGCCCCGCCCCGCGCCCCGCCCCGCCTCGCCCCTCACCGCAGCCCTCCCGAGGCCCTGTCCATGGTGCTGATCGCGGCTCTGGGGCGCGCGGGGTGGGGGGAGGGGAGAGAAGTAGGGGCAGAGGAGGTGGGGGCGCGCCAATTGGAGGCAGAGGAGGGAGAGGAAGAATAGGACGAAGCCATTAGGGGAGATGCAAAGGAAACTGAATCCCCGATTAGCCCCCTCCCATACTCGTCCTCACTCACCATCACCCCCAGAAACATCCACTCACGTCGTCCTGGGCCATTATTTACATCCCCAAATCACAACCGAACCCCTCGTCGGGTCACCCAAAGACAATCACACACGTAACACACGATTATTCTCTAAGTCAGCCCCACACAGACACACCCACAACTCACAATCACACACTTGGCCAGGGATCACCCATCACACATATTCATACAATAATCGTCAACTCCCACACCCAATTTCCCACACACAAATTCACTTCAAATGGCCTCACACACATTGCTACACACACACCTATAAATTGCATTCATTCCAACGCATCCACCAGTAAAACTCGGTCACATGTTTCCCCCCTCCCCCCAGCTGTCACACCCACAAATCGCCCAGAGTCGGATACGCGCCAGAACACAGCACCCCAGCCACGCGCAACACTCACGCCCCCCTCGCACGCCCCCCATTCCTGACTCCACCCCATTTTGGGGGACCTCGCTAGATCCTGCACTCCTGATCCTATGCCTATCTCCTCTTTTCCGGCTCACCGGCCTGAGTCCGGAGCAGAAGCTGCAGCAAAGCCAGGAGCAGGCAGAGGCCGGCCCGCGGCTGGCCCAGGCCTCGGCGACTCCCCATCCCGGCGGGGCCCAACACGCAAGGCGGGGACCGGCCGGGGCGTCTACGGGGCGCGGCGACTCCTCAGGCTCCGTGCACTCACTCGCCGCGGCCGGCTTCACTCGGGATCGGCAGGAGACTGCAGGAGACCCCGCCCTGGCCTCGCCCTGCGCTCCAGAGCCCGGCCGGGCGGGGCTCGCTGGAGGGGGGGGGGAGGGGGGCTGACAGCTGGTGGAGGAGTTGGGAAAGTTTGTGCTGAGTGCTGATTGGCCGGCTAGGGCGGGAGCCCTGGGCCGGCAGCGGGGCCCTTCTTGCCCCACCCCACAGTGGAGGAAAAGGGTCACTCCCACCCAGCCTTAGAATTCGGGGTCCCAGACTTACCCCAAACCCTTTCTTCCTAACAGCCTCCCTCAAAAGAGATGTTAGCCTCATTCAAACCTTCAGCCTCCATCCAGGCCCTGGAATTAAGGCTTTATACAGCTTTATACCAAATCTTTTCTGTCTCACCAAGGTCCCCAGATGGGGTCTCAGCCTGGATGCCAAATTTTCACCCACTTGCTTTACCGCAGTGGCTTAGCCACACAATATAAGGTACCAGCTTCATCCCAGGCCTTCCCTTCGGGTCTCTAAATAAAGAATCCTCATCCCACCTCCAACCTCCCACCAGATTACAAAATGGCGTTCCCAGCCTTACCCCAAACCCTCATTTCTCCACCCAAATTCCGGTTTTGGATGTCCTGGCCTCACCCCCAAACCTTTGACACAGATTCCAAAACACAGTTCTCAATTTCCCCCAAATTCTTAATCTTCAAATTTCCATTCGTAGCCCTGATTCAGGTCCCCAAATGGATGCCCTAGCCCCAATTCCAAATCTTCACATATGCCCCACCTTTAAATGGGGAAGTCTGGCCCTACTTCAAAGCAGGGAACTGCCTTAGGGAGAGGTGGATACCTGCCATTCCTGGGGTGAGGTAGAGCTGCCCCTCACCCTACTGGGACCCCCCACTGTGAAGCTCCCTCCCCCTCAGGGGGTCACATGGAGCTGTCTGTGCAATTGAACAAGCGCAGACTTGCGGGATCTGAGGGAGCTTCTGCAGGGAGGAACCTAAGGGGCGTATCCTGGGCCCTGAACTGCCCCATCATGGGGAAGAGGGAGAAGCCGGCAGCGTCGCTCTCCCAGCCTCTGGCTCCACGGACAAAGAGTGTCTGTGTCCCTGGGGAAGAGGGGTGGGGCCCCATCTGGCCTGAGGGTGAAATGGGGGCTGTGGGGTGGGGAGGAGAGAGGGAATCTCCCCAAGCTTCTCCTCCTCCCTCCTCAGGGACCTCAGAGGCTAAGACTTCTGCTAAAAGATTCTCATAAAGAGAGTGCCCTGCCCTGCCTTGCTGGGAAGTTCTTCCTAGTCTACCCCCATCATTTGACATATCTATGCCCATTCTCCTCTTTGAAAAGACCCTTCTGGGATCACACTCTCTGTCACTTTCTTTCACTCCCTCCCTCCCACCAGAGATTCTTTGCCCAGATTAGACAGGGAGAGAATGCCCCTGCTAATTCCCCCAGCCCTGAATGATTTACAATCACAATAAAAAGACCCTAGTTGTGAGTGTAGCAGTGAGAAGAAATTTTTTTTTAAAGGTTATTATTTTTTTTTAATTTTATTTATTTATTTATTTATTTATTAGAGAGTGAGCAGGAGAGAAACAGCATGAGAGGGGAGAGGGTCAGAGGGAGAAGCAGGCTCCCCGCCGAGCCGGGAGCCCGATGTGGGACTCGATCCCAGGACCCTGGGATCATGACCTGAGCCGAAGGCAGTCGCCCAACCAACTGAGCCACCCAGGCGCCCAGTGAGAAGAAATTTTTAACAAATAAAGGAAAGAGGCTATTTTGAGATGAAAAGATTACCCCCTCCCCTAGCTGCCTGCCCAGGGTCAGTTCAGAATTGGTGTCTTCTGGGGCCCCTTCACCTTGCAGGGGATTGGTGGGAGGGTGTCCAGGAGGTGGGGGGATGAGGCAAGGATGGGTGGCGGGAGGCAGGTGCTGGCCAGCAGAGGTCACCCATCCAGGGAGGGATCAACATGGCCGACGCACCCCGGACTGTACTGATCTCAGGCTGCTCCTCGGGAATTGGCCTGGAGCTCGCAGTGCAGCTGGCTCATGACCACAGGCAGCGCTACCAAGGTTAGAGGCTCCGGGGTGGGGCCAGGAGGGGTAGGGGTGGGCATGGCTTCTGAGGACCTTCAGCCCTCTTGGCACCATTTCCACTAGCCCATCCCATCAGCTGTATGTGTGGGCTTGAGGAGGACCCAGGACACATGGAGGCCCCCTTCTCACCTCTGCTCATGAATCATTCCCTCATCCAACAAATATTTCTTGTGCACCTACTGGGTGCCAGGCACTGTTCTAGGTGCTGGAAACACAGCTGTGAACAAAACAGACAAAAATCTCTGCCCTCAGCTGTGGTGTAGTGAGGGAGGGGAGCGAGGACAGACAATAAACAGATTTTTTAAATTGTATAATATGTCTAGTGCTAATAAGTGCTAAGAAGCAAAGTAAAGTAAGGATGGGGTATGGTAAGAGGTGGGGGGTAGGTGATATTTTTTAAAGGGCTGGTGGAAAGGGCTTCCCTAAGGTTCCACTTAGGCATTCCCTAGGACTCCCCTCCCCCACCCCTCCCCAGATTACTGCTCCAAGATAAACCTCTTAAGTGACCCTGACCTTGGGGGTTTAAGGGGGACCTCTAAATCTAGGGACTCAGCCTCCTGCAACTCTGGAGTAAATTGCCTCAGTCTGTACTCCACCCATGGGAACCTCTGACCCAGAGCAGGCTGGAGCTGAAGTGGGCAAAAGGCCGCTACTTCAGAGGAGGTTGCAGGGGGCAAGGGCATTGCCCCAGTTGGCAGAGCTGCTTCTCCCAGCCCTCTGCCCTCTGTCTTAGAGACACACACAGCTTTAGATGTGACAGACTGAGTGCCAGTGTGCAGGGAAGCAGTTGTGCTGTGTGTGTCCCTGTGGACAGGCAGATGAGTGAATAAAGCTGAAGGATGTTTATTGTGTGCTTACAATGTGCCAGGTTCTGGTCTAAGTGTTGTACATCTAGTAAGTCTTTTCATTCTCATATCACCCCTGTGAGGTGGCCACCAACGTTAGCCCCATCTTAGAAATGAGGAAACGGAGGCACAGAATGCCAAAGGTCCTTGCCCAAAGTCGCCCCACCAGAAAGTGGCAGAGCCTGGATTTGGACCCAGGCAACCCAGCCCTTGGGGCCACACTTGTCACATGTATGTATGCATGTGGTCCCATTCATCTGTGCAACACCCATGAATCACAAAGGCCCACAGACCGTATGAACATGCCCCCCGGGGCTGTGCATGTATAATTGTGGGTACATGCATGAAGGGTACAAACATGGATACAGGGGTTTGAGCTCAGCACTCCCAACAAATCCAGGTTCAAATCTCAGTTCTAACACTTACTAGTGGTGGGACAGACAAGGAACTTCATTTTGCTTAGCCTCAATGTGTTAATCTCTATGATACAGATAATAACTTTACCTACTTATTCTGGCTACTATTGCTAAAGAACAAATCATTCCAAAATTTCTGGTGTAATAGAACAACGGCAATCAACTATCTCTCATGGTTTACAAAAGTCATAAATTTGGAAGGGCACAGCTAGACAGTTCTCACTCAGAGTCAAAGGCTACAATTAGAACAGTTGGGGGCTAGTCAGAGGCCTGGGCAGGCATCTCTCCTCCTTCTAATAATCTCAGGTCTTCTCCATGTGGTCCCTCTATCTGGCTAGCTTGGGCTTCCCCCCAGCATGGTGGATTCAGGATAGCTGGGCTACTACAAGGTGGTTGAGGATTTTAAGAGTGAACATTACAAGGGTGCCTGGGTGGCTCAGTCAGTTGAGCATCCAACTCTTGATTTTGGCTCACATCATGATCTCAGGGTCGTGAGATCGAGGCCCACATCAGGCTCCACTTTCAGAGTGAAGTCAGCTTGGGATTCTCTCTCGCCCTCTCCCTCTGCCCCTCCCCCCACTCCTGTTCTCTCTCTCTCTCAAATAAATAAATAAGTAAAATCTTAAAAAAAAGAAAAAGAGTGAACGTTACAGCAAACAAGGCAGAAACTACAATACCTTTTCCGACCTAATCCCAGAAGCCACACAATGTTACTTTCACCATATTCTATTAATTCCCAGCTAGTCACAAGATTCAAAGAGAGGAAAATGAGATTTCATGTCTTGAGGGGGAGCAGCAAAGTTCTCAAAGAGCATATGTGATGAAAAATGTTGTGGCCATCTTTGGAAAGTAAGTCCGTTGCCTAATCATAGGGTTCTCATGAGGATTAGAGACAGTGCTTATAAAGGTGTTTAGCACAGTGTTTGGCACATAGTAGATATTCAATAAATTGACATTTCTGTGGATGATGTAAATGTGGCTATTTGTATTTGCATGTACACACAATGCACACATATTGACCCTAAGTAAGTATGCATTTCTTTTCTTAAGGCAATATGTTCTATATTTATTTTATTGCCTTACTCACTTGACTATAAATTCCATGAAGGCAGGGACTTTGCCTATCTTATTTCATGCAGTAGTCTCAGCACCTAGAATAAGGCATAGTGTATACTAAGTACATGCTCAGTAAATGTTGGATGGAGGGATGGAGGGATGGATGAAAGTACATGTAAATGTATGTACACAATATGCATTTGTGGTTGTGTAGTGAACGTAGGTGTGTAAACCTGTGGTTCTCCATCCCTCTGTGACTGCTCATGCAAGATCATGGAGATATGTAAGTGAATGCTCAGGGGAAATGAACCCAGTGCTTGCCCCAACTCTTTTTTCTGTCCCCAGTGGTGGCCACCATGAGGGACCTGGGAAAGAAGGGGACACTGGAGGAAGCTGCTGGGGATGCTCTGGGGCAGACCCTCACCGTGGCCCAGCTGGATGTGTGCAGTGACGAGTCAGTGGCCCAGTGTCTCAGCTGCATCCAGGGAGGGGAAGTGGATGTGCTGGGTGAGACTGAACAGCCCCTGGGGTCACTCCCCCCTTCCCTGACCTAAGCTCAGATCCTCCTTACAGTGAATCCTCTCCAGGGTCTGAGCACCAGCCTTCTTGCTTCACCAGCAACTGCTAGCCCTGGACAGAAGGGATAGACAAGCTGGCTAAAAGCCCAGGATACCAGTTTATTAGGGTTACAAGAAATAAACTGAGTCCTGGGAGTGGATTTTATTAAATAGAACATCTCACATTTGGGGAAAACCATATTTAGTTGGAAAAGTTACTTTGATGAGTCATTTGGGGAAGGGAGCATGATGAGGAAGCAACACATGATCCCTCAAAGACCTTCTAAGGAGGTGGGTGTGACTGTTTTGATGCAAATTGGGGTCAGAGCTAAATTGCTCTTGCATTAAAGGGAGGCTGCTCCCAGCAGCCTTTCCGCCAACCCAGGGTTCAGGGTCCCCATAACAAACGCTAAACTCTATGTAAAGATCATCAGGGCTCCACATTTGTCCATCAAGATACCCTGGACTGGCCCTGAATTTGGAGTAGGGGGAGGATTAATTCAGGGAGTGTCCCTAGAGGAGTGACACTAGAAGGGTTGGGGGGACCTCAAAGTAACCTTCAGTCCCATCCTTAGTGAATAATGCTGGAGTGGGCCTGGTGGGGCCCCTGGAGGGGATCAGCCTAGCTGCCATGCAGAACGTCTTTGATACCAACTTTTTCGGGGCTGTCCGTCTGGTCAGAGCTGTCCTTCCTGGCATGAAGAGAAGGCGAAAGGGCCACATTGTGGTGGTCAGCAGTGTCATGGGGCTGCAGGGTAAGCCCTGGGAACCCACCCCTGGGAGTCCTCCTAGCATCTGACCCTCCCTAGGCTGGAAGAATGGCAAATAGGTTTTAGTTCATATTCCAAATGAGCCTGTATTGAGGATTCTGAAGCTCTATGGGACACATTTCTAGATTAGATTATGTCTGCCATGGCGAAAGAATAGGCAGTAGTATTATAAATGCTGCCAATGGGCATCCACATCCAGCATCAACCTTACTTCTGGACACCTCTAAAAATCTCTCCCTTGGGGCGCCTTGGTGGCTCAGTTGGTGGAGCAGCTGCCTTTGGCTCAGGTCATGATCCTGGAGTCCCAGGATCGAGTCCTGCGTCGGGCTCCCTGCTCAGCGGGGAGTCTGCTTCTCCCTCTGACCGTCCCCCCTCTCCTCTCCCAACCATCTCCCCCAAACCAAAGGAACCATCAGAACGAACTCCTTTTTTTTTTTTTTTTTAAGTAGGCTCCACAGGCCTGGAGCCCAACTCAAGGCTCAAACTCACAACCCTGAGATCAAGACTTGAGCTGAGATCAAGAGTCAGGTGCTTAACAGACTGAGCCACCCAGGTGCCCCAGAACTCCTTTCCTGTGATGTTTTCTTGACAGACTCCTTTCCTTGATGTTTCTCTAACCAAGCCCCAGAGATAGCTTTGGGGCTCTGAGGTTCTTCAGAAAAAGAGAGCAGTAATTGTTTAGTGATGTCTGCTACTGGCCTACTATGGAGGCCACCTATTTGCCATCCATGCTCCTGGGTCTTTCCTCCTTGAACCCCTCTAGACTCCCTTCCTCCCCCTGGAAATTCCCTGGGATCTGCCCCCACCTCCTTAGCAGCCCCTTGAAGAATCCACCTTATTTTGTTTGTTTGTTTGTCTGTTTGTTTGTTTAAGAATCCACCTTATTTGTTACCCCGCCATGGGGAATCTGTAACTACTACTCAGTCCCATCCCTTTGGCCCCTCTTCCAGCTGAGGGGCCACATTCACTCTCAATAAGGACAGATAAGAACTCTGCTGAATCAGACTTGCCCTCAGGGACCCTGGCAATCCTATGCTCAAGTGACCCAGAGGTTTAGAGGATGGAGGGAAGTAGAGTTTTCAAGAGCTAAGGCAAATGGAGCACTGGGAAGACGTAGCATATGGCACCCCAAGAGCCTCATCCTGAGCATGTGGGCTCATCCTTCAGCATATGCTCCTTTCACACATACATACACTCATCATGTTGGCCCTAGATACCCCCCATTCTGATCTTCAAACCCTCTTTGCTCTGTCTCCTGAAGACCCCATGTCCCTCTGGACCCACAAGCCCATCACCAAGACACCAAAGGGCTCAACCTCCTCCAATCCTCTCAGGTGTCCTGTTCAACGAAGCCTATGCAGCCTCCAAGTTCGCCCTGGAGGGATTCTTCGAAAGTCTGGCTATCCAGCTGCTGCAGTTCAACATCTTGTGAGGCGGGCATTTGGGCAGCGAAGGAGGGGAATGGGAGACAGTGGTGGAGAGAGATGAGGGAAGGGGAGGTGGTGAGGGGAAGCGGGCTGGGAAGGCAGTGATGGTGGGAAAACAAGGCAGTGGTGAGAAAGTGGAATCAGGAATGAGGGAAAGGGAGTTATTGGAAGAGGGTGGAGCAGCACGGGGGATGGATGGTGGAAGGACTGGGGGAACCAGGAAGGATGAAGTAATGATGAGAGAAATGGGGGGAGAGAGGAGGAGAGGGACAGTAATGGGGCAGCAAGTGGGTTGGGGTACCAGACCCCCTACCCCTACCGATGTCCCCAGCATCACCCTGGTGGAACCTGGCCCGGTGGTCACTGACTTTGAGGGGAAGCTCCTGGAGCAGGTTTCCACAGCCGAGTTCCCAGACACTGACCCCGACACCCTGCGCTACTTCTGGGATTTCTACCTCCCCACCTCCAAGGAGCTCTTTCACTCTGTAGGACAGAGCCCACAGGATGTGGCCCAGGTGAGTGGGGAACCCAGAGCCCCAAGACATGGCTCAGGTATGTGAGGGTGCCCCACCCTGCAAGCCCCTCACCCTGCATCCTAGAGCTCAGGGCTCCACCCCATAGGTCATTGTCAAGGTCATCGGCTCAACCAGACCACCCCTGCGCCGACAGACCAATGCCCGCTACACCCCGCTGGTTGCACTCAAGGCTGTGGACCCCTCAGGCAGCCTGTACGTGCGCACCACCCACTGCCTACTCTTCCACTGGACACGCCTTCTCAACCTTGGCCTTCGATGTCTGGGCTGCAGCTGCCCCCGATTCCGAATATGGCCCCGGTGAGCAAAGCCTCAACCAACCCTCCCCACCTCTGAACAGCCAGGCCTCTTCAGTTTACACCCATCTCAGAGGGCAGTACAGACCTTTCCCTCCTTCCTTCCTTCCTTTCTTCCTTCCTTCCTTTCTTTCTTCTTCCTTCCTATCTTTCTTCCTTCCTTCCTATCTTCCTTCCTTCCTTCCTTCAGCAAACTCTGCCTGACCCACTCTGTGCCTGGGCATTGCTGGGACCCCAGAAATTCCTCAGCATCCATGCACACACCCTTCCATGGTCAGGGCTGGGGCAGAGAGAGGGACCCTTGGACCCTGGGCTGAGGAGCCCAGAGTAAGGAGCTGGAGCTATCTGGGAAGGCAAGGGAGGCATCCTGGAGGAGGGGACATTGGGGCTGGACCTTGAAAGATGAGACAGATTGCCTCATTCAACCTCTGGACTTTATTATCTTGGGCCTGGGAATACAAGGATGATCTAAAACCCCCTCCACATAGAACTGAGTTGACTAAGGGGTCTTCAGACTTTTCTGGCCACACACTCCCTCAGCAAAATGTTTGTGCACTCACCAGCAGTGCATGTATATTTTTTCATAAAATATATATTTGTAACCACTAGCAATCACTATATTAAATATTTAATAAAGCTCAATTTCTTATGTCTAAATAAAAAATTAAAAAACAATAAGGTCCACTTCACACACATTAGAATGGCAACTATAAGTAAACCAAGCAAACAACAAAAACTCTTGAAAATAACAACTGTTGGTGAGGATGTAGAGAAATTGGCACTTGGGCACTGCTGGTGAGCCTTTAGGCACTGCTGGTGAGAATGTAAAATGGTGTAGTCACTATGGAAAATGTATAGTAGTTCCTCAAAAAATGAAACAGAATTATCATGTGACTCAGCAATCCCATTTCTGGGTATTAACCAGAAGAATTGAAAGCAAGGTCTCAAAGAGATATTTGCACACCTGTGTTCATAGCAGCATTACTCACAACGGCTGAAAGGTGGAAGCAACCTCATCCCTGTGTCCATCAACAGAAGACTGGATAAACTCAATGAGGTATATCCATACAATGAAATATTATTCAGCCTTAAAAAGGAAGTAAATTCCAACACCTAATGCAACATGAATAAACTTTGAGGACATTATGCTCAGTGAAATAAGCCAGACAGAAAAAGGACAAATAATTTCTGATCCCACTTAGATGAAGTCCCTAGAGGAGTCAAATCCACAAAGACAGGAAGTAGATGGTGAGAGCCAGGCGGGTTGGGGTGGGGAGTCAATGTTTAGTGGGGAGAGAGTTGCAATTTTGCAGAATAAAGAGTTCCGTGGATGGATGGTGTCATGGCTGCACGGCAGCGTGAATGGACTTATACTAATGAACTGTACACTTAAAAATGGTTAAGATGGTAAATTTTGTGTTATGTATATTTCACCACAATTAAAAATTTTTAAAAAGCAATAGGGGTCCAAGTTTCTTGGCCGTCGTGTGGAGAGTTTGGAAGCAAATGGACTCTGGGTGTAAGTGTTGACCCTGCCTCTTGTTCACTGGGTGACCCTGGGCAGGTGACTTCCTGGTGTCATCTTCTGGAAAGCAGAGCTAACAATAACAACACTGAAATGATAGGAAAAGCACCCTGCTCTGTTTTTCCATTTCACTTGGAGCTTTTGGTGTGGTTCGTGTTTAGCTACCACCTTGGAATGCTAGGCTCCAGGCGAAGGTGTTTTAATTAATGTTTGCTCTTGCAGCCTTGTTAGATAGAGGCACTCAGAACCTGCCCAGTTCATAAAATGAGGAAACCAAGGTTGTCCAGAACAGAGGGGAGGGACAGGAATCAAGCCTAGGTCTGTCCAACTCAAAGTCTATGCTGGTCCTCAGGGGTCTCTAGTAACCTCTTCTAGGGAAAGAGAAAATGAGTCCAGAGTCCGCGAAAGAGGTCTCTTTGAGTCAGTGCAGAGATAATGGGGCTACTTAATATTTTTGGTCAAATGAACCCCTTCTTTCCCCTCCCTGACATTGGATTTTTGAAGCAATATTAGAATACCTGCAAAAGAATATTTGAAAATAGATCATGATGATGGTTGCACAGTCTTGTAACTATATTAAAACCACTGAAGTGTGTGTTTTAAAATGGCAAATTTTATGGTATATGAATTATCTCGATTTAAAAATTAAATACATGTTTTAAAAAGAATATATGAAGCACACATACGCAAGAGGTCTTTGGATTGCCAGCAGGAGGCGTCAGCAGGAGCTGAGAGTCTGGGAGGAGAAAGACCAGAGTATTTCTCCCACAAGCTCCCTCCATGGGGGTCACTGTGCATTAGCAGCATCTCTCCATCCATCGGAGACCGCAGCTCCAGTTTCTGAGAACCACTCCTTCCCTTTGCCCCTTTCAGCTAAAGATGGTGATGGGACCCCACAATTGCCCGCAGGATGACACTGCACTATTCACAGTAGGGCTACGCACCTTCTGTCTTCACCTTTATAATTGTCCCTGTCTTCATTGATCCCCAAATTACCCACTTTGAGTGTACTATCTCTTTCCATCCAGGACTCCGACTGATGTAATGTATGTGTGTGAAAGAGCAGGGGAGCAAAATGCACACACACTAGACCACCATCAGACTCCACCATTAGAACGTTATTTGTATTTGCTGCCTGCCTTACCCCAAAGGTCTCCACCATCCTGATTTCTATGTCCAACATTCTCCTGTTTTTCAAGAAACTCCCTTAAATAAATTATTTCAAAAGACAAATTTGGGGTGCCTGGGTGGCTCAGTTGGTTAAGCATCTGCCTTCTGCTCAAGTCATGGTCCCAGGGTCCTGGGATCCAGCCCCTTGGGCCATCATCATTGGGCTCCCTGCTCAGCGGGGAGTCTGTTTCTCCCTCTGTCCCTCCTCCCACTCGTGCTCTCTCTCTCACTCACTCTCTCTCAAATAAATAAATAAAATCTTTTTTTAAGTTTTTTTTAAAATATTATTTATTTGTCAGAGAGAGTGAGTGAAAGAGAGAGAGCACAAGCAGGGGGAGCATCAGGCAGAGGGAGAGGGAGAAGCAGGCTCCCCACTGAACTAGGAGCCCGATGAGGGACTCGATCCCAGGACCCTGGGATCATGACCTGAGCCAAAGGCATATGCTTAACTGACTGAGCCACCCAGGCACCCCTAAATAAATAAAATCTTAAAAAAAAAAAAAGACTAATTACCTTCTTGCCAAGAAGGAAAAGCCATCATAGCCACCATAAGTGAAGCCAAACTCACTTATTTACAGGTGGGGCATACAATATTCCAAACCCCATACTCACAGACTCTCGGTGTGAGAAAAATACCAGGCCATCTCCCTCAGATTCCCTTGCAGCTAGGGAGTGAGCAAGTGGCCCCGATTCCACTCAGCAGATGTACAGATTTAGATTTGAGAACCCACCACCCAAAGGAGGAGGGAGCAGAAGGGACAGGGGCGTTGCGAGCGCCCAGGGTTGTCAGCAAAAGCCAGAGCTGCCAGCTGGTTTCAGGAGAATGATTTAAGCTGTGGCCTTAGCTGCTGGCCTGCACCCTTACTTTGTCCCTTTTCATTTTCAAAGGCTGGTGATTTCATTAGCCACCAATATATCCACCCGATAAATTCCTTTGCAGCTTAAATCACCCTGAGTCAGCTTCTGTTGCATATAAGGAAGAATCACCACCAATCCAGATGGCAACACAAAAGCAAATGCAGGGGAGGAGGGGGACTGTTATTATAGTCTAGCTGGATGCTCTTGCCGACCAACAGAAATTGGCCAACGTTCAGAAGGTGTTGAAGACGCCCTAACCCTTGTTCTTGATTTCTACACTCCCACCCGCCCCTCTATCTTCCCCATCTTAGCAAAGATAAGTCTGTTCTAGTTGCTCATGCCAAAAATCTTGGAGTCATCTCTACTTCCTCTCTCTCATACCTCACAACTAATCAGATCTTGTTCGCTTGACCTGCAAAATATATTCAGAACCCAACCATTTCGCAACACCTTCTGGGTCCCCACACTAATCCAACCACCAGCATTTTTCAGCTGGAGTATTGCACCAGTCCCCTCCCCGCTCCCACCTTCTGCTCTTGCTGCCCCCTACAATTCATTCTCCACACCACAGCCCAGAAGATCCTTTAAAAACAGCTTTTGAATTGATAAAATGCTCAATGTTTTTAAAAATCAATATATATGTGTATATGTATGTATAAAAGAATATTTTAAAAGCAATTCTCCCAGCCTCCTCTTTCCCTCAACCGCCTAATTCCTGACCTCCCCACCTCGAGTTATCTATCCAGGTTTTCTTTCTGATTATACCAGAAAAAAAACTGATAAATGGATAAGCAAACTAGTATATACATACAAAGGAATGTTATTCAACCTTAAAAAGGAAGAAAATTCTGGCACATGCTACAACATGGATGAACCTTGAAGGCATTATGCCAAGTGATATAAGCCAGACACAAAAGGACAAATACATTATATGATTCCATTTATGTAAGGTACATAGAATATGCAAATTTGTAGACAAAAAGTAAAACAATGGTTAACAGAGGCTTGGGGGGGTGTGGAAATGGGAAGTTAGTGTTTTATGGGGACAGAGTTTCAGTTTAGGAAGATGGGGCATTCTAGAGATGGATGGTGGGGATGGTTGCACAGTGATGTGAATGTGCTTGATAGCATTCAACTGCACACCTGAAAATGGTTAAAATGGTAAGTTTTATGGTGTTCAGATTTTACCACAATTTAAAAAATAAATATGGAGTATTTTAATGGAAAAACAGAATATGTATGAATCTACACATGTGTATATACATATATATATTTATTTAACTTTTCACAAAAAGCTGCATACTATACACCTAAATGCAAACTTTAGTTCTTTCCTTGAATAATATGTCTTAGAAGCGTTTCCATATCAGCCCAAGCAGACATCCTCATTCTTTTGCACAGCTGCAATATATTCCATTGTGTAGATGGACAATAATTCATGCAACTGGTCCTGTACTGATGAATCTTTGGGCTCTCTCCAATCTTTTCCTATTATATATGAATAACCTTGTTTGCATACATCATTTCACACATGTGCAAGTATTTCTGTCTTGGGATTACTTGGCCAAAGAAACTATGTATTTGTCATTTTTATGAACATATCAAATTCATCTCTATTGGGAAGGACTGATGTCCATATGTTAGCATGGTCACTTCCCCACAACCTCACCACACTGCACATTATTAGTCTTCTACATTTTGGCCATTCTAATGGGTAAAAATTACTATCTCATATTTCTCTTATTTCAACTTGCATTTCTCTTATTATGAGTGAAGTTGACGTTCTTTTCATATCTCAAAGAACCTTTTGTATTTCATTTTTTGTGAACATTCTGACCACACATTTTGCTCAAGTTTTTCTATTGGATTGTTTATATTTTTATTATTAATTCCTAGAAACCCTTTACATATTATGGAGATTAGGGAGACTGTAATTTGAAGTGCACTTTTCCCCTATTTTTTCCAACATTCCTGTGGTGTCATTTTGCCTTATTTATGTCATGGAATTATTCACCCTTCGTATTGTTGCTACCTTTGGATTTCAAATCAGAGTAACAAAGGACCTACCCAGACTGATTCTGTTAAAACAGAAAAATAATGTCACTCATCTTTTCAAAAATTCTCCAATGGTTCTCCTCTTACTTAGGTTCAAATCCACAACTATGAGGCCTCCTACATGATCTGATCCTTGAATATTAATCTCAAATTATCTCCCACTCTCTCTGTTTCACCCACTTTGTTCTAGGGACACTGACCTCCTTACTATTTCTTAAATACTCCATGCACATTCCTACTTCAGGGCCTTTGTACTTGCTGCTCCATCTGCTAGAACAATTTTCCCAGATAGCCACATGGCTCCTTTCTTCAGTTCACCTTTTCGGAGAGGCCACAAGATAGTACCCTGTCACTCTGTCCCCTGAACCTGCTTTATTTCTCATCACCTGACATATACTAGTTATTTGGTTTTTGCTTCTCTCCCCCTACTAGAATGTCAGCTCCTTGGGGAGAAGACTGTCGTATGCTCAGCTACATCCCTAGCACCCACAAGAGTATGTGGCACGAGGTAGATATCCAAATATCTGACAAATGAAAGAATGAGTGGGTAAATTAATGCATCGAAATGAGACTCTCTGTGGCCTAAGAAGAAGGATTTCAAGACCCTTTTCTTACTACTCCCCAAATCACCATGCTCCACCTCCCTTCCAGGTCTTTGCATGGGCTGTTCCCTCCCCCTGAAACAAAACCATCTTGCTGTCTCCCACCCCTAATCCTTGCCCTGATTACCCACACTTTCCTAAGACTTTCAGGTCTCAGTCTAAATACCGCTTCCTCCAGAGTGCCTTCTTTGACTCCCCAGCCTGGATGGGTTAGGAGGTTTCTCTGGGCCCTCATAGCTGCTTATTTTGGGGTAGTTTTCCCTGATCAGGCTGTCAGTTCTGTTGGAGCGCATATCACACCGCTTTCAGACCCAATAATCACCCCCAAACCTGACTGCTGAATTCCTCTCCCTCCTCCCATAGCAAGCAACAAGCTTCCCCTGAAAATTCCCACTGAACGCCAGACCTCCTTGGACCAGAAGGGGAGGCACGTGATGGATGCCCTTAGGGACCAGCAAGGGCAGTTCCTGAAGCCTTGGGGAAAACAAGTGCGTGATCAGACGCCCTCAGGGACCAAGAAATGACCGGAGGAGACTGGGCTCAGACAGGAAGTGACCAAGCAGGGCACATCCTGGCGGTTTCGTCCACGTCCACGCTAAGACGCAAGAAACGTCACCTTTCTGAGCCCCGGTTTCCTCACCTGTAAAATGGAAGGGTTGCTGGCGAGAAAGTCCCTACTAAGTGCCGGGACTTAGGTGTTTCATATATGACAGTCGTTCACTGAAATGTTGCTATGGGTATGACTCCTAGCCTCCGGGATCCTGTCTGGCCTTTCCCGGGAAGCTTTGGGCTGGAAGCCTAGAGGAGGAGGGAGCGAAAACAGAGGCCACACATCCCTGCAAAGCCGTCCCTCCTGCCCTGGCTTGCTTGCTGCAAACCGGGGGTCCCAGGGAGGGGAAGGCGGGCGGGATCTGAGCGGCAGTAGCAGCTGCTCTGGGCGTGCGGCCAACGTCCCCTCCCTCCACCACCCGCATTCCTGTGGGAGGAGGCCGAGCGCTCCTCAGTCTGGCTGGAGGCTCGCTGGCGCCCTCTCGCGGCCAAGTGCGAAAGGTTGAACTTGACCATTAACTGGTATAGGGGACCTGGGTGGATCCCACAGGTGGTCTGCGACCCCCTACTCCTCCTCCCACTCAAACACAGGTTCACTTAACTTGCTGTGTGATCTTAGGCAAGTCCCTTAACCTCCCTGTGCCTCAGTTTCCTAGCTGCAGTTTCGGGCAGGACACTTTACCTTCTGGTGCCTAGGTTTTTCCATCAGCAAAGTGGGTCAGTGGGCCATTAGAACCCTGAGAGGGTGAAAAGAGACAGTCCCGGTGAAGGCAGCTACAGTAAACACCCACTCCCCAGAGGAAGGGGTTTCCGTCCTGTTCACTTCTGTGTCCCCAGCACCTACAACAAAGCCAGACATGCAGCTGGCGCTCAAACTTATTTTATATATTAGTTATTGAACAAATGCTTATTCTTCATTTAGGGGAGCTGAGGCTGGGGTGGGGAGGAGGGGACAGATGTATGAGATGTGAGCTCCTGTCACTCATTCACCCAGCACCCATTTTCGCCTCCATCCATTTGTTTATCGGATGATAAAGCTATATCACCTTGTTTTCAAAGTGTGTCCCACCTCCTCTGTTTTTCCCTTCCTGGGCCCACCGCCAAGACAAAACTGAAACTCAAAGAAGCTGCAGGCTTGAGCAGGTTTCAAAAGCCCCAGATGTGCTTACCTGACCAGGATTCCCACTGGGGAGACAGAGATACTGGCATGGCGAGAGGGAGTCCAGACTGGACAGAAGGTGGGAGGGACTGAGACTAGAACCCCTGCCATCCCACACTTTTGGACAATGCCTTGTTCTGGACACCTAGAAGCCCCTGAGACAGAGAGGGGGATGTGGACACCTGGTGTGGGGACAAAGATGTGAAGGGGGGAGCTCACCCCCAGCTAAGGGAGGGCTGAACAGCACCAGCGGAGCATCCCACAGAGCAGGGAGACAGAGCTGAAACATCAAAGAGGACACCAGTGTTCTAGAACCTTCCAAATTAGGTCTCATCTGCTTCCCTGATCCAGCTCTTAATTTGATTCTGTTGATTCTTTGCTTCACAGAAGATTGTTTACCATGGACTCAAAAGCATCACCCGGAGCCTCACGGCTCCCTGCCTGACCCAGGGCAAGTTGCCTTCACTCAGCAGGCCTCAGTTTCCTTATCTGTACAATAGGTGGGAATTCTTACTTCAGCATAAATGTGGGACTTTTATGGTTCTTCTGTCAGTGCACATAGAGCAAGCAGAACAGCATCTGGCCCACAGTAGGTGCTCAGTAAATGCCTGAGGAATGAATGACTAGATCCCACCTTCCCCTTTTGTTTCTAACACACTTGGTTTTCCAGCTCTCTACAAAGGTAGAGTCTGGAAAGAGGGCACAGGTTGATCCTAATTAACAAGAGGCTGTGAGGTTTAAGGAGGGAATGCACCTTAAGCCCTTAGCAAGTCCTCCTTAAATGTCCACTCCACAGGGGCAGGGATTTCGTCTACTGTGGTCACTGCTGTGTTCCCAGCATGCTAAGGAGGGCTGGGCTCATAGCAAATCCTTAATGAATCTTTGTAGGATAAATGTATATTATCATTGTTTCAGGGGGATCTGGGGCTTTCCAATAAGCAAGACTCTCCAAGCTAGCAGTATTGGCTTCCCTGAAAAAAAAAAAAAAAGAAGAAGAACCAGATAAACTTGTCGGCAACCCGTCTGCTTCTAAGAGGCAGAGGCCACAAAGTTGGTCCAACATCTTTAAAGGGCGTATTAAACAGGCAGTGAACATTATTTCGGGACAGAGAAAGCCTTCTTCCAGGAATGCCTCAAGCATGATGTGTTTTTGTCCCTGGTTTCATATGTATAATTTGCCTTCTGGAAAAGGAGCCCAGAGAGCTTGGCCTCCAAGGGGGGACTGGAATACTTCCTAGTGCAGCTGTCCCCAGTCTCCCCTGGAGGATGGGCTGAGAAGGGAGGAGCAGCCCCCCTCTTCCCCCATTGGATTTATGGGGATTCCCTCCCCACATCTGTTTAGATATTAACTCAGCCAGGACAGGCCAAGGCAAACAGAGCGGACAAGAGGACGGGTGTCTGTGGCTTGTGGCTGCATGTCAGCCCCCTACCGCCATGGATGTGCCCTGGCTCGTGGGGTTGATTCTGCTCCTCTTGGGGACCCCTCTTGCCCATGTTGAGCCACTGTGAGTCTGGGAAACGGAGGGCACTCAGCCGCTGCCTGCATGATTCCCTGCATGTGAGCCTGCCTCTCTGCTGCTGCTTCCCCCACTTGAGTTTCCCTCCCGCCCCCATGCTCCTGTGTTTGTCTACTGGCAGGTACATCCTGGTGACCCCCGAGCCCTGCGGGTCGGCAGCCCTGAGACCATCCATGTACAGGCTCACTCAGACTCCCAGCAGTCCCTCAAAGGGGCCCTCGAGGTGAACCTCACCATATGGGACTTCCCCATGAAGAAGGCAGTGATGGCTAAGAGCCACCTCATTCTCTCAGAAGAAAACGACTTTATGAAACAGGCCTCCGTGACGGTAGGTGACAGGCCAGGATGGGTGGCCACAGAGGGAGGCTCTGGGTCAGCAGCAAGGATGGAGAGGGGCAGACTCTAGAGGGACTTCCCACGAGGGACACTGGAGAAGAGATGCAGGGTTTGGATATACTTACTCCTCCTCTTATGTCCCGTCCAGTTAGAAATCCAAAGTCCTCTGAGTCCAGGCTCCAACAAGGGCAGTGACTAGCCCAGATGATGTGAGAATTAATAAAAGGCGCCCTCTGCTGGTGGCTTGGGAAGCTGACCGTGGGTTGGATTGCGTTCCCACTTTGGCTGGATGTCCTTGTGCGGGAGCAACCTGCAAGGCAACCTTGCTCCCAACCACAGAGCCAGAGGGCCCCCCCCCACTCAATTGTTTCTCCCAAGATCTGGCTCAGGGATTTGCTCCCAGGGATGGAGACCTCAGCAGAGCCTGAGGAGTGTGGGCTTCTCTCCCCAGATTCCCGAGAGCCTGATATACCCCCCACAACCAGGGCAGCAGTATGTCATCATCCGGGCAACCTGGGCACCCATCTCGACCACTTCATTCATGGAGAAGATAGTGCCGGTGGCTCCCCATGCTGGCTACATCTTCATCCAGACAGACAAGCCCATCTACACCCCTGAGCACTTGGGTACAGCCCCCAGGCACTTGGCCTAGGGCAGGTGCTGACTCTCATTCCCAGTCTCCCCCATTGCCTGTCATATTCCACCTCCCAAGGTCACCCTCTGTCCAAAGACCCCTATATCCTAATACCCAAGATCCTAACGACTACCTCCCTCTTCAGATTCTACCCAGAACTCAGAGTCTTCCCTTTCCCTCCAGTTCAATACCGGGTGTTTGTTGTGGACCACAAGATGGATCCTGTGACCAGGATATTCACTCTGGACATCAAGGTGGCCTCTCCTGATGGGAGGGTGGATCCCAGACACTGAGGTTATATCATGTGCTGAAGGCCTGGGGTATGAAGCACCCACCCCCTGTCCCCACAGAACCCAGAGGGGATCACTGTGATCAGCCAGAATCTGCTAGCTGAGGACGGTTTCTTCACAAGATCCTTTAAACTCCCACAGATTGTCAGGTGCCCTGCTGGGAGCCCTGTGGATGGAGGGATGGAGGCTGTCCTTCTCAGTCTCCATCTCTCCGAATTTTCTGTCTCAGTTTTGGGACCTGGAGCATCGAAGCCAGTTACCGAAGTGCAGCCAAGCAGAAGTTCAAGCAGCCTTTGATGTCAGGGATTATAGCGAGCAGGGTGTGATGGGCAGGGCAAGGTGGGACATGCAAGAAGCAGGGTTGGAAGTGGAAAAGAGGTCTCATGGTGCACCAACTGTGTGCTAGGGCCTAAGCTGGGTGCTGGTGAACAGAATGATGTGTTCCAATCCTTGGGGGTTGCAAGAGTCATTGAGGAAGGAGTGAACAGGGAGGGGACAAGGGGGGGGACAGCAAAATACTGAGGGTGCCCACTGCCTTTACTCCACTCAGTGCTCCCATCATTTGAGGTCCAGCTGAAGCCAAACAGGACTTTCTTCTACCTCAACGATGAGGCTCTGGGTGTGGACATCGAGGCTTGGTCAGTCCCCTTGTCCCCAGCCTGGCCAGAGGACCAGGAATGCCAAGAAACTGAATGGGTAGAGAAGCAGGCCACTTCTGTGGCACTTAAGGTATGGTAGAGGTACTCTTTGCCACCCATGAGATATTCTTGGCCACCTACATTGTTTTGTGAGGTTGTCCAGACCATGTCTGCCATGTGTAGGTAGTACAGACCATCCCTTCAGGTCTCTGGGATTGTATAAGACACGTCACCCACCTAATAAAGTCATGCCACGTCTCATGGCTCGGACCATCTCTGAAGGTCCACAAGGTAGCACAGGTAAATTTGCCATCTTACGAATTGTCCAGACCGTCTCTACAGCACTATGAGGTTGTACAGGCCATTTGTCCACCTAAGTTGTAAGGGCCATATCTGCCACTTCTCGACACTATGCAGACCATTCCTATGCATGCCTCCTAGGCTGCCTGATGAGGTTTTATGGGCTACCTCCACCATCTTGTGAGGTTGCACAAGCTACATCTGCAACCCAACACGAAGCTTGATGAGACACATTTATCACTTCCCAGCATTGTGTAGGTGAGCAGTGAAACCATCTAAGTTTCCAGGGGTCACTCTGCCCCTCCCAAAGATTTACCACCATCCCTGCAGCCTCATGAGGTCATACAGGACATCTCCGCAACCACATGAAGTTGTATGGGTGCTTCAGAGCCGGTGGAATGACCTTCCACCCACCCCCAGGTATGTATTCAAAGAGCCAGTGGATGGACATGCTCTGGCCATCTTCGGGGTGAAGTGGCATTCCTACCGGATGCCCATCCAGAGCTCCCTGCAGAGAATGGAGGTGACTGAGTCTTGACCTCTCTCCCCCACCAACTTCCCTCTCCATCAACCCTCCTCTACTCCCCAAGAAACTATCTCCTCTTCTCTCTCTCACCCTGAGAGCAAATCTCTGAAGGTCTGGGGCACATCTCCCTCCAGAAGGACACACTGATGTCCACATTCCAAGGCCCAGAAGAGGACTTCATTGGGGCCTCAATCTTTGTCAACATCACCGTGTTCTCTTCAGGTGCCACCCTCACCCAAGCTCCTGGCTGAGGTCAAGACAGTGTTCTTACCCAACCTAGACATTCCACCCATGTGACCACGGGCCACCTCCCAGTCCATTTCCTCATCAGATAAATGTGAAAATGCCAGAAAGGCTGGAAGGAGCTGAGATTGTGTTACTGTCTTTCCCTGTCTTCACCAAGACAGGCCTCCCATACCAGCAGCCCTGCCACTCCCCCAAGAAACTGAACCTCCTCCACAGACCTCACAGTCCCCTGTCTCTCCAGGGGGTGAGATGGTCCAGGCTGAGACCTCCGGGGTGAAGATCATCCAGAGCCCATACAGCATCAAGTTCATCAGGACACCCCAGTATTTCAAGCCTGGGATGCCCTTCTATGTTAAGGTCAGAGTCTGACTTCATTCCACCCAGGGTCTTGGGGCTCCCTTCCCCTAATAGACCCCTCTCAGGAGACAAAAACCCACACTGGACTCACCTGTCCCCCACAACTTATCTGTTGGAGAACTGAATCCATCATGCTTCCCAGACCAATCCCAAGTCTCTCTCAAGTCTCAAGCCAGGTCCCCCCAAAGCACTGTGATGACTCCATAATTTCTCTGTGGGGGGCTTAGTGGTCACAGTCAGGCTAGAAGGTGGTGCTCAGGGGGTTATCTTGAGGATACTTTTGCAAGGCAAGCATGCTGTTTTTACATGCATTCATTTTGGGTGACTTTGAGAGGTCTGATGGACATTAAGAAAACTAGAAACATCCTTTGGTGCCAGTCCTACTAAAGATTTCCCCAAGCCCTCCACATCTCCACTCCAATTCCCTCCACCTCCACCCCACCAGCACACCAACACCCAGGGCCATCACATATGATTGCACACTGCAAAACTTGAGGGGGTGCCATTCATAAAAACTCTAATATGAATGGTGTCCCCAGTGTTGTTGAGTGCACAACTTGTACAGCTATACAAGGCAGTCCTGTCCAGATCAGATTCCCAGTACCCACTTCTCATGCCAGGCCACCACCAGGCCTATCTTTCATCTCACCCCTGATTCTACCTCAGGTCTTTGTCTCAAATCCTGATGGGTCCCCAGCCTCTAGAGTCCTTGTCCAATGCCAAGACAAACAAGACCGCATCTCAGCCAATGGAGTGGCCATTTTGACCATCAACACAAATGCAAATAATCGGGAGAAGCTCCCTATCTTGGTACCAACTTAATGGGGCAGGGATGGTGGAGCTGTGTGAGCTAGAAGAGCTGGCAGTTTACTTGCCCATCACTCTCCCCAGGTAGAAACTGATGAGCCTCTCCGGCCGGAAGAGCAGGCTTCAGCCAATATGATGGCTTGGCCTTACTCGACTCAGGGTGGGTCAGGGAACGTCTTGCACATTGAGGTGAAGACAGTCGCAGAGGTTGGCAGCAGCATCTACCTGAGCCTTGTCACAGGACATCAGAATTCTGAAACCAAGAAACAGATCACTCACTTCGCCATCCTGGTGAGTGGCTAGGACTAAAACCTAAGCCAAGGAATTATTTCCCTGGAACATCCCTGGCTAGCTGGTTTGGAGAAACTGAACAGTGGTGTGAAGGTGGGAACCATTTGGGGTGGCCTCAGACTAAGGGGTTGAAGCAAAGGAACTGTGGGTCTCCCTTGTGAGCTGAGATGGCTTCAGGAAAAGGTTGACCTTACCCTTCTTATTCTTGTCCTCCCTTGTCTCCAAGGTCCTGAGTAAGGGCCGGATTGTGCATGCCAAACATCAATCAAAAAGTGACCTCACGATAACCACTATTGATGTGACTTCAGAGATGCTGCCCTCTTTCCGCATCCTGGCCTTTTATTTACTGCCTAGGGGAACAGGTCAGGATCCTGAACTGGTGGCCGACTCCGTATGGGTTGATGTGAATGACAGATGCATGGGGACGGTGAGCCAAATTCCTTGAAGTTGCACATTACCATCATAAAGCTTGGATGGGCAGAAAGTCTGTCCAAGTTGAAGGGCTCCAAGTCTGGGGGCAGGGGAGAAGAGGAGATGTGCCCTTAAAAGCTCACCCTAGGGCATGGAGAATATGCAGGCAAATGTGTGGAGTTGGGATTGGCATGGTGAAGTTCCCGGATGCTCCATCAGAGCCATAAGGAGCATAAACTTGAAAGTAGACTTGGGTAAGTCCCTTGGTAGCATATGAGCCCCTTTTCCTGACATCTCTGTTTTTCCTGGCTCAGCTGAAGGTTGGTTTGAAGAAAGAAAGACCCTTCCAGACTTTGAAGCCCAACAGCCACGTGGAAGTGAAGGTGACAGGTGATGAAGAGGCCACAGTGGGGTTGGTGGCCATGGACAAGGCTGTCTATGTCTTGAACAGCAAACACAAGCTCACACAGAAGAAGGTGAGAATATGTGGGCTATGGGCCAGGAGGTTGCCTGGAGGTTCTAATAACCGGGGCCTTAGCTTCTTCAGCTGTAAAATGGGCAACATTGATGGTTGCAAGGATTCAAGGAGCTAGCACACAGCTAGAGATTGGAAGGTGATAAGAGCTCAATAAATGGGAGGTGGTGTGAGAATTATTATTTGAGCCAGCTATTTGAGTGCACCATTGCTCCTTCCCTGAAAAGGTCATACAAGCTCCAAAGCCAGGTTCTTATCTTAACCCCCAGGTCTGGGATGTGGTGGAAGAATATGACATTGGCTGTGCAGCGGACAGTGGGAAAGACGGACCTGCTGTATTCAAGGATGCTGGATTGGACCTGAAGATGAGCACGGGGATGCACACCCCAGCAAGCTCAGGTACAGGAAGGGACGTGCTGGGGGCAGGGTGGGTGGGCAGTGTTGTCTAGTGGTTAAGAACATGAGGTTTGGTGTCAGACAGGCTAAAATCTAGGACCCTCCTACTTACCATGAGTCAGTTATATTTCCTCTCTGAGGCTCCATTTCTCTGTTCATAAAATGGGGATAATAATAGAAGTGACTCACTACCTCTTAGTTAAGATATAGGTTTGGCCATGGGTGTCAGAGATACAAACAGTAGCTTAAACAAGGTAGAAGTTTATTTCTCACTCAGTAACAGTTCTGATGTCATTCTGGGACTCAACCTCCTTCTAGCTTGTTGTTCTGCTATATTCCAAGACGGCATCTCATCAGGACCTCATGCCAGGCAAGAGTATGAAGGGAAGTAGGAAGGGGAGACACTTTCTCAAATCTCATTTGCCGGAACTCAGTCATGTAGCCCTACCTAGTTGCAAGGGAGGCTGGGAAATGTAGTCTTCATTCTGAGTGATATGCAAAAGAGGGAGGTTTAGTTGCCCCAGTTGAAGGGGGAAAGTGGATACTAGGGACAACTAGGAGTGCCTTCTTTCAGCTATAAATAATAATATCAATAATAGTTTCTATTTACTACAAGCTGGACACTGTGCTAAGTACTTTTATATGCATGATCTCATTGATAGAACTATGATTGTACCAATTTACATAGCTGGAGAAATTAATGCCCAGAGAGTTTAAGTGACTTCCTGAAGATTGCACAGATTTTAAGTGGTGAATCATGACTATGAGGAGGCTACGGGATTAAATGCAATGATGCTTAGAAAGCACTGGGCATTCTGTAAGCACCTAATAAATATCAAGGATGTTGATAATGATCTTGACGGTGGTCCTCTCATTCTTCTCTCTGACCCTCAGACTGGCAGTGCCCTCAGAGCCCCCCTGCCAGCCGTCACCGCCACTCCCTGAAATGGCTGGAGACCAAGAGGAATGCAGGTCAGAGCTAAAGCTGGACATGTCCCTCCTGGCTCCCTAAACTACTGTATTCATCAGAGCTTAGAAGAGAAAACTGAAACCACTCTAGGTACTTCAAGCAGAAAGGGAGGGATTTGGTGATGGGAGTCTGGTGCTTTCAAAATCATTAGATGGTCTGTAGGAGTGGACATCAAAAGGCTGCTTGCTGGGACTCAAGATCACCTCACTGCAGTTTTGCAATGTGTGAAATCTCGGGAAACTTCTGCCAATATCTCTTGCGATGCTGGTAGGTAGATAACAAAGTGCAGAAATAGTGCCCATTACAAAAACACACGGAGTTCACCTGTGACTGGGGTTCACCTGTCAGTTACCACTGCCACAGGGAAAATGGCCTCCACTTCTTCCACCCTCCAAATCTTACACAAGTATGTCTCTGTGGCAGAATCTTATCCCATCTAGAACCCTAGCAGCAAGAGAGTCTGGGAAATGCAGCTTCTAGATGTCTAGGCTTTGTGATACAAGAGTGAACGTAGACAAAAGGAGAGATGGGTGCTGGGTACCAGTGGATAATAGCAAACCTGCCATCCCCAAGGCCAGGGTGTGGACCAGAATAAGATGTGAGCCTGGAGTTCAGGGAAGATGGGAGGCAGCACTGAGTGGTGTTGGAAGCATGGGTTCTATGAATCTTAGATTTTTCAGTCTCTTTGAGCAGTGCTAATGACTTTGTGGATCTAAATAAAGAGAAAGTAAGTGAAACCTAATAGAAATTGAGATAAAACCTTAACTCTAATTTTGGTATTAAAGAGAATTATGCTAACCCCCTGGGAAAAGTTTATAATATAAGCCGTTGTTTTGTTTATGGTAATGATAAGTTGTATCATTTAACTATAATTGTGTTAGTGGTAAACAATAAGATTTTTAAATTGCTATATATTTTAAGTTATTTATTTATTTATTTTTAATTTTTTTAAAGATTTTATTTATTTATTTGAGAGAGAGAATGAGATAGAGAGAGAGCATGAGAGGGGGGTGGGTCAGAGGGAGAAGTAGACTCCCTGCTGAGCAGGGAGACCAATGTGGGACTCGATCCCGGGACTTCAGGATCATGACCTGAGCCGAAGGCAGTCACTTAACCAACTGAGCCACCCAGGCGCCCCTATTTATTTATTTTAAAGAGAGAGAGAGTGTGAGCAGGGGGAGGGGCAGAGGGAGAGGGAGAGGAAGAGAATCTCAAGCAGACTCCATGCTGAGTGCGGGGAGCCCGACGCAGGGCTCAATCTCACGACCCTGAGATCATGACCTGAGCTGAAGCCAGGAGTCGGACGCTTAACGAACTCAGCCACCCAGGTGCCCCTGAATTGCTCTATTTTTATCTTTAAGTGTATTCCTTCAGTTTGCTAACTTAGAAGCATTCAGCTTGACATCATGCTTTACAACAAGTTTTATGTTTTGATTTTTTAAAAACACATGATGAAAATCAGAAGTTGAAATGATGGGGCGCCTGGGTGGCTCCATCAGTTAAGTGTCTGCCTTTGGCTCAGGTCATGATCCTAGAGTCCTGGGATCGAGTCCCATGTCAGGCTCCCTGCTCAGTGGGGAGCCTGCTTCTCCCTCTCCCTCTGCCCCTCCCCCTGCTTGTGCTTGCTCTCTCTCTCTCTCAAATAAATAAAATCTTAAAAAAAAAAAAAAGTTGAAATGGTATCTCTAATATAAAAACATGGCAATCCCTGCCAAGAAGGGTGGGGAGGAGGAGGGGGAAAAAGAGAAGCAGCAGCATGGATTCTAGTCCCAGCCCTGCCACTTGGGAGCTGTGTGACCATGGGCCAGTGAATTAAACTCTCTGTTGTTTAGCTTCCTCATCAGAACCCACCACATGGGTTCAATGTGAGTCTTCCGGAGGAAGATACAGGCAAAGTGCTAGGACCAGCATCTGCCAGAGTTATGGATACATAGAGACCAGGTGTATGTGGCATTGAGGTAGATGGGTCCCAGCTTCCTCTGGTCCCGCTCAGCCCCTCCTCAGTCCCTCTAACTCTGGCCCACAGTGAACAAGTTCAAGACAGAGCTGGAGCGAAAGTGCTGTGAGGCTGGGCTCCGGGAGAGCCCGGTGGGGCTGTCATGTGAAGAAAGGACCCGGCATGTCCGCCATGGGCCAACCTGTGTTGCTGCTTTCCTGAGCTGTTGCCGTCTGTCTGAGGCCCTGACTCAGGAGGCCCGGGAGGAGCAGCTGCTTTTGGGGACATGTGAGGAGGCCATGGCAGGAGGCGGGGGGTGGGGAGAGTTGGGGCTTGCCCGAGGGGCGTGAAGTGTCATGGACAAGTCAAGGGGAGATAAGGGCCAGGAGGGGATGGGGTGGGAGGACCATGGGAGAGACGCAAAGGAGACACTGCCCCACATCCACTCCCTGAAGCGGATGAAGATGAGGACTTAGATGACATCTTCCTGGAGGACCAGCCTATCCAAACCTTGTTCCCTGAGAGTTGGCTCTAGATGAAGTTTAAACTGCCGAAAAGTACATCAGGGTAGGACCACAGCCCCCACAGCAGCATCTGGTCCCTGGCCCTCCGAGGCATCAGTGGATGTCAATCATAGCCAGTGCTCCCACTGGTGACACTGAGCTCTTGGTATAGTCAGTGTAACCGCCTGGAGGGGGATACAAATCCCAGTGGTTCCCCCAAAAGGACGGCCCTCTAGTGACCCACTGACCCCTGGGCAGTGACCCCCAGTGCAGAGGCTCTGAGCACAAACTCACTAATGCCCCCCCTTCCCTGCCAGAGGCATCTCCCACTACAGCACTCTTGTGACCGTGCCAGATTCCATCACCACGCGGCAGTTGGTGGCTGTCAGCCTCAAGCCTGGACAAGGTGACCCCACAAGCCCCAGGGCTGAGGAGATGGGAGAATGGTGGTCCTGCCCAGCCCCGGGACAGCTGGCCTCTGCTTAATGCCAACACACTCCCCTGGCTCTAGGTCTCTGCGTCTCAGACCCCTTTGAGCTGACAGTTATGAAATCACTCTTTGTGGATCTCAAGTTGCCCTCTTCCGTGGTCAGGAATGAGCAGGTCCAGATCCAAGCCGTGCTGTACAATTTCAGGATGGAGCAGGTCAAGGTGAAGCCTGAGCCCTCCCCTCCTCTCAAACCATCCATCGGTGTGTTTTATAAAGGGGTTGGAGTGTGTCCATTATTCAAAGGGGCCAGCGAAGTGGTTGCTCTTTTAAAAAGCTTCTGGAGTATTTTCTCATTTAAAACGTACAATAAGGGGCACCTGGGTGGCTCAGTCATTAAGTGTCTGCCTTCGGCTCAGGTCATGATCTCAGGGTCCTGGGATCGAGCCCCGCATCGGGCTCCCTGCTCAGCGGAGAGCCTGCTTCTCCCTCTCCTACTCCCTCTGCTTGTGTTCCCTCTCTCGCTGTGTTTCTCTCTGTCAAATAAATAAATAAAATCTTTAAAAAAATAAAATAAAATAAATAAAACGTACAATAATCCCAGCAGATGGCTGCTATTATTGCTTTTGGTGTAGAAGTGAGGAAATTGAGGCACAAAGAGGTGAAGGGGCTTTCCTGAGGTCACACAACACATGTGTCAGGCAAGGTCTTAGCTCTCAACCACTATGCTGTGCTGTCACCTACTTGGGATTTCCAGGGTGGGGAGAGGGAGGGAATTGTGACTAGGGTTCTAGACCACCCAACTGCCCACCTTGCCCCAGGTCCGTGTGGAGTTCCGCCACAAGGAGGCGCTGTGCAGTGCGTCAAAGCCAGAAGCCCCATCCCGCCGGGTGGTGGTCATACGCCCCACCTCCTCCAAGATGGTGCCCTTTGTGCTTCTCCCACTTGAGATAGGCAAAGTGGATGTGGAGGTCAGAATTAGGACAACTGAGGTTGAGGACCACATAAGGAAGACACTTCCGGTCAAGGTAATGGGTGCCCCCACCTTTTGTTACGGGTGCAGACAGTGGGGCTTCGCCGGGGCTCCCAGGCTGTGATCACAGGACAGATGGGTATGCCCGGGATCAACAAACAGGCCTCTCAGATGGGAGTGAGGTGCAAAAGAATGGATTTGAAAGTTCAATCACAGAACTCCCACTATGGGACTTTGTTGTCAGGGTGGGTTCAAGCCTTGTCTCTGCTGTGTGACCTTGGACAATTTACTTAACTTTTCTGAGCCTTTGTTTCCTTATTTGCAAGGTGTGACCATCATCACATCCAGAGCTGTGAATAATAAGCAGAGAGCTGTGAAAATTATATCTCATATTGGTTGTGCACAACCCATTAATAATACTTTATTTACTTCTCTTATTTGCTTAATTTATTTACTTAACAAACACATGTTCAGCACTTATGATATAAACACTTTAAGAATAGTAACTCGTTGAGCCATCAGAACAACCATAGGAAGTAGGAGCCTTTTATGGATGAGAAAACTGAGGCACAGAGAGGTTAAGTAATTTGTCCAAGGTCACACAGCTAGAACATAGAAGGATTGGGATTTGAACCCAGATATTTGGGATCCAGAGTCTGTGTTCTTTATAGCTAACCAATGCCTCCTCCTACTGTCACTGTGATTGTCATTATTACTATTATTGCTGTTGTTTTTAACTTGTTTCATCATTACATCTCACAGGCAGGAGGGCAGATACAGCAAAAATCCCATAGCATCCTCCTGAACCCCCAAGGTTTGTGGGGTCTGTGGGGAGCATGTGGGATCCTACGGCCACGTCAGGATGGAGGGAGGAGCTGAAATGAGGGGTTCCAGCCAGGTGGGCAGTCTCAGCTCCTCCTGGCTCTGCACACCCTGACCTCCCCAGCCCCAGAATCTGCTTGTCACAGAAGGCTGTGCCTGCTCAACCTAGGTCAAACCCAGATGGAAGTGGTGCCAAGACAGAACTTTTTGAACATGGTGCCCAATACAGAGGCAGAAGTGTTTGTCAGTGTCCAAGGTGCTTAGAACAGAGATGACTCCTGGGGGGAGGGATTGGGAGACTGGGGAGCTGGCTTCTCCCACACATGCCTGGGCACAGGGGCGGGAGGAGCTGGGGTGCCCATGTGGGGTGATCAGAGCCATGGTGGATTAGGCCATTCCTGAGATGATTCTGTTCATCTGATAGGTGACATCCTTGGCGAGACAATCCTGGGCACCCTGACACCTGGAGAAAAATGGCAGCTGCTGAGGGTCCCGACTGGTTGCCCTGAGCAGACGCTGAGCAAATTGGCACCTGTGATCATTCTGACCCACTATTTGGATGCTGCTGGCCAGTGGGGCAAGGTTGGAGTGGAACTCAGGGAGCAGGTGATACAGAACATTGTCAGAGGTGAGAGGGGTTCCCTCCTGGGACCTCAATGAGGGTGTCTGGGACTCTCTGAAAGGGTGGCTGGGGTACCTCCAGGGTTGGGTGTGGCCCCCACGGGACTCTCCCCGACAACAACATTCATACCCTGACTCATCTCCCAGGTTACAACCTGGTACCAAGTCCCCCAGGTGCTCCTTCATCTGGACCCCTCTCCCAGACTGCAGTCTGACAACAGACACCCTGGTTTACCCCCAAAGCAGCAGCCCCCAGGTTCTGTTATATTCAGACACTGTCCTAGGTTACACCCAGTCAGTGACATGCCTTGGGTTATACCCCTAGAGAACCCCCAAGCAGAAAACTCCAGAATAATCCCAGGTGGTGGTCTCCCCATTACCCCTTTCCAGGTTATATCCATACCTCCCAGGTAACAACCAGAGATGCACACTCCTGGTTATACCCAGACAGAGACCCTCAAGTTAATCTGGGCACTGACCCCCCTTCCCAGTTACACTCAGACACCAGGTCTCCATCCAAGTGCTCTCAACAATAACCCTCAGGTAACACTTCGACACTATCACCCCCAAAGTTACTCCCAAACAGTAAGCTCCCAAGCAACCTTCAGGTAATACTTAAGTAGCAACACTCAGAATACACCTGAGAGGTACGCCTCCGAGATTACACCCAGGTGTAGCCTCCCCTAAACTGCACAGACACAGTGACACCCCTAATTTATAGCCAAGAAACAACCGTCAAGGAAACTCCCAGGTAGTGGCCCCCAGAGTACCCCTTTCCTGGGTTCCACCTTCCACAATCCCTCTGAGCAGAAATTCCCAGTCTCACCCTTTCCCAGGTTACTCCCAGATGACACTGGACACTGGCTCCCACAGTCACACCTGGGCCCTGCAGCCACCTCCTGATACACCTAGACAAGTCCCCTCCTATAGTTAGACCTAGATGGGATGCACCCCCAAGTCACACCCACATCTTACCCCCCAGATTATGCCTGATAACTGACTCCCCTTCATAGCCACACCCAAATGCCAATTCTCCCTGAAAGTTCTCCTCCACCCATTTCCCCAGGTTACACCCACATGCTGACCCACCGGAGTGCACACGGCACCTACCACATCAGCAACGGACACCTGGGACGCACCTGGTAAGGACGAGGATGTTGGCAGTCCTGCCTCAACCACCCTGAATGAAGCCCAAGGGCCAGCCTGGGGCTTAATGATCCTAGGAGCACCCGAGCAGCAGGGGCTTGGGGCAGGCAGCCTTTGGGCCAGAAGTATTGCTACTTGGGTTTTACCTGAGGGTTACCTGGGAGTTTAGGGTTTGGGGGTAACTTTGGGGGTGATAGTGTCTGGGGGTTACCTAGGGGTTATTGTTGAGAGCACGTGTCTGAATGTCGGAGAGACGGGTTAGTGTCCATGCCGCCAGATCTGGAAAGCAGCAAATGAAGGGTCAGTCTGGAGCAGCAGGTGTAGACTCCTCCTAGTGTAGAAGCCCCTGTCCTCGAATCCCCTTGGCTGCTCTTCCCAGGCATCACCCACCCCATCTCCCCGCTGACAGGCTCACGAGCTACATGTTCCGGGTCTTTGCCCTGGCCTACTCTATCATGACAACCAGCATGTTTGATCTGCACTCTCTCTGTGCCCCTGCCAACTGGATCATCACCAAGAGGCAGGCAGAGGATGGGCACTTCTTGGAGAATGGCCCAGTGATCATGGCATCCATGCAGGTGCCCACTGCCCGCCCCGCTCCTGGGCTGTTCAAATCCAGGGCTCTGTGCACTGATAGGGTGAATCTCGGGCCCTTGACCTGTTTGCAGGTAAAATGAGAACAGCAAAAAGCCAGGGCCCGGCACCCAGCATCACATCCCTCTGCTCTGGACCTCCCTGGACTCTGTTACAATGTCAGAGAGGCTGGTCACATCTGGGACCCCGTGATGTGCCCACTTCACTTTGAGTGGCTCCAGTCCTGGCTCTCTTTCCTCTGGGCTGAGTCTTCTCAACCTCCCAGCCAACACAGCCATCCCTACCAGATATTCCTCCACATCAGCCTCCAGAAATAGCTTTCAAACAGTCTGGGATGTCTCTCCCCTGTTCAAACACCTCCCATGGCTCACAGTTGTCTATGACGGTATCTCTCTATTATATCCCTCTCTTCTGTAACTCCCCCGCAAGCCTTACCCCTCACTACTCCCTGATCACAGATCCCTCCAACTCACTCTGTCTTTGCTTATGCTGCTCTCTCCGCATGGAATAGCCATGGCCCCATCGCTTTTTCTTTTCCTTGGCTGGCCAAATTGTGTTTTCTCTTTAGATTTAGCTCAAACCCACTTCCTCCAGGGTCCTCCCCTGAATACCAGCCCTGTATCTCTATTATTGCACCCATGACAGTAGGGATGTCATTCATTCAACAGACATCTATCCAGCAACTGGTGTGTACCAGGCCTTGTACTAGACAGAGGGGAGACATAGCAGTAAACAAGACATTTACACATTTACCCCTGCCTTGTAGTACTCACAAGCTGGGGTGTGGGAGGAAGATGGAAGTTAGCCAAATAGTTATAACTAGTGATTGTTTAAATCACAACTGTGCTAAGTTCCATGGGAAAGAAATACCAGGAGAGAGTATTTAATAGGGGCCATGCCTGGTCAGGGAACCTGCAAAAGGAAGGGACAACAAAGTAGCAACCTCAAGAAGGGATAGAGTTGGTGGGGGAAGAATGGGAAAGAGAGCTCCAGGCAAAGGGAGCAGCACATGCAAAGGCCCTGAGGCTCTGGCGTGTTTGAGGAAAAGGAAGAAACCAGAGCCCAAAGATGGGAAAGGGGGTAGTTCGTCCTGAGGCCTGAGAGGGTAGGAGAGATGCCAGGCCCTGAAACCTGCAGGGCCTTGGTGGCCTCAATGAGGGCTTGAAATAGTCTGTTCAAGGTTTGCTTTCCCTGCACTGTGAGTCCTTCCAGTGGGGGGAAGCAGGTCTGATTCATCATAGATGGCAAATATTTGCTGAATAAAACTCTGGGTGAATGCATGAACCCAGAAAAGACAGATTGCAACCCCAGATAAAGGGAGCAGTTAGGGAGTTGGGAGGCCTGTGTGAGCAGGAGCCAGATGCTGTACAGGAAGGCGGTACAGAGAGGGGTTACAAACAGGTTTCACAGGCTCACAGAAAGGAGTTTCTTTCTACCAACAAACACTTACCAGGCATCTACAATGTGCCAGGCACTGCTTTAAGCACTGAGGACCCTGGGCAAACAAAATAGACAAAAATCTCTTCTCTCATGGGGTGGACTCTCTCGTGGAGGAAGGACAGGCAATGAGCATGAGAGAGACCTAAGTGATGTGGCATGCATGGCAGAAGTGACATGGGGAAAGATGCAGGGAAAGGGGAATCAAGGTGATGGGGTGTCATTTTGGAAGGCTTCATGAAGAGATGATGTTTGTACAGACCTGAGGAGGTGAGGGAGCAAGTCATGTGGATAATCAGGGGAAGAGTGTTCCAAGCAGAGGAAACAACATGTGCAAAGGCCCTGAGCCTGGAAGTGCCCAGTATGTTTGAGGAACAGTGAGGAGGCTGGGACAGAGTGAACAACTCTGGAGGAGAGGGGGAGGAGGAGAGCTGAGGGAGAGGGTGGGACAGATGGTGCAGGGCCTTTGGGGCTGCAAGAAGGACTTGAGCTTTTCCTCTGAGTGAGATGGGAGCCATGGAGGGTTTTGAACTGAGGAGGGATACAACCTGATTCAAGAGTTCACAAGCTTCATTGGCCACCATGGGAAGAAGAGACGGTGGGGCGGGAATTAATTCCTTGGGGCTCTTGTAAAAAGTACCACAAACTGGATGACTCAGAACAACAGAAACGTATTTATTTTATCACAGTTCTGGAAGCTAATAGTCCCAGATCAAGGTGTCAGCAGGGCCATGCTCCTTCTGAAGGCCCTAGGGGGGAATCCTTCCTTGTCTCTTCTAGCTCGATGGCCTCTGGTCAGTCCTTGGCATTCCTTGACTTCTAGCTGCACCACTCCAACCTCTGTCCCCATCCCCATTTGCCCTCCTTCCTTCTGTGGGTCTTCATATGGCCTTCTTTTAGGACACTAGTCACTGGATAGGGTCCACTCTAATCAGTATGACCTCCTATTAATTTAACTAATTACATCTGCAAAGACCCTATTTCCAAGTAAGATCAATTCTGAGGTTCTGAGTGGACATGAATTTTTTTGGGGGGGAACACTATTCAACCCAGTACAGAGGCTGAAGGTGGAATTAGAAGACTAAAGAGGAGGGCGCCTGGGTGGCTCAGATGGTTGGGCGTCTGCCTTCGGCTCAGGTCATGATCCCAGGGTCCTGGGATCGAGTCCCACATCGGGCTCCCTGCTCCTTGGGAGCCTGCTTCTCTCTCTCTCTCTGTCTCTCATGAATAAATAAATAAAATCTTTAAAAAAAAAAAAAAAAGACTAAAGAGGAACTTGAACCCTAAATCAGTCATTTACCAGCAATGAGGAGACCACGTCTCTGACCACGACTTGCCTCATCAGGAAAATGGAGCTGCTGAAAGAATGCTTTGAGATAGTGTAGAGTATAATACATCACCCTCCATGGCTGTTGGCTTAGGTTGGTAATGCAGACCCCACACAGGCAAATCTTGAGGTGGTTCCTCCTCCTCCTCTCTCTCCCCATCCTGCTTTCAGCATCCTCCAGCCCAGAGCTGAGCACCTGGGAGCTTTTCAAGGTCACACAGGAGAGGTTGGGGAAAGTCTCTCCAAGACACTAGGGGGATCATGGGTGTGATCCCGCATCCACAGGGTGGCTACCGAGGCTCTGAAGCAGACATATCCCTCACAGCTCTTGTCCTGATTGCCCTGGATAAGGGGAGGGACTTGTGCATCCAGGAGATACCGGTAAGACCCCAAGAGGAAGGCAGGCTCTACAGAGCCCTCTAGATCCTCTGCCCACAGGAAGTTCCCCCATCCTCATGTCCCTCCCCATGCATCCCTCTCTTCTAACTCCTAGACCCCTTTCCTCTAATTGCCCCCCTCTACTTTGTTCTCTCTGACTTTCTAGAATTTGCCTGCCAGCATGGAGCGAGCCCGTAGCTTTCTGGAGGAACGCCTTCCCAAAATTAATACAACTTTTGCCATAGCCATAGTTTCCTATGCTCTGGCCCTCACCAATAGCCCCTGAGCCAATGACCACCTGGACAGCTTTGCCAGCCATGGTGAGTGTGGGCCACTTCTTTGTGTTAACTATGTGTTAACCACAGTCATGGGGGGCACGGGGAGGGGGATTGTATGATTTCAAATTCAGCAATGTGTGACTCATCACCTTAGCGTTTATTGAGCATCTGTGGTGTGCCAACTCTTGAGCTCAGACTCTGAAAAACCAAGGTCAACAACACTGATATGGTCCTTGCTCTCAAAGGTCCCACCATCCCTGGGGGAAGCAGGCAAAAAACAAACAGATCAACTACAGATTGAGACAAGCACTGAGATGATAACATACAAGATGGATGGGAGAGATGATGCGCAAAGAGGAGTATGGATTGGAGAACTGGGAAGGCCTCTGTGAAAAGGGAATGCCTCAGCTGGAATAAAAGATAAGAAGGCCCACCTGTGTGAAAGGCCAAGGACATTCCAAGCTAAGAGAATGGCATGTGCAAATGCCCTGAATTGGGAAAGTGCTTGACATGGTGGTCAAAGATGGAAAAAAGGTCATAAAATGTGGTTAACCGAGGGGGCCTGACTCCCTTGGCCTGCCCAATGATCCTTATCCCATCCTCCTCCAAGTCAAGAGGAATGGAGTTAGGAAAACTCACTTGCGGTGGAACTGGTGGGACTTGGAGAAACTTTTCTGAACCTTAATCTCCCCATCTCTAAATAGTTAGAGTCCCTGTCTCCTAGACATCTAGGAGATATCTGTTCCAAAAATAAAATGTCCATATGCCTCCTCAAAGAGTTTCATATAAAGTAAGTGCTCAATAAAATAGTGGATGAGAAATTTGGGCCAGATGACAGAAGGCGAGGACAGGTTTTGGTAGATGGGCCCAGTTTTGGGAGACAAAGCGGTCATCCATCTCCTAGATAAAACCCACTGGCCCAAGAGCCACCTGGACAAGAACTCCCTGTACACCATTGAGGCCACGGCCTATGCGCTGATGCAGAAGGTGGTGTTGGGTCGGCACAATGAGACGCACGCCATTGCCAAGTGGCTACTGGAGAAACGGGAGGTAGGCGGAGGCTTCAAGTCCACCCAGGTGACCCGAGCCTCGGAAAGAGGGGGTTGGGGGGAGGGGCGCTAGCCGAGGTGCTGACAAGGCCAGCCCACCGGAAGGAGCTACCCGTGGTGCTGATTTGCCACGCTGCGGGTTCCCGGGGCGCTGTCAGTGGTGCTGATCCGCGGCCCCATCCCAACACGTAGACTACTGTGGTGGCCCTTGAGGCCCTCACCCACTTCCGCGAAGCTGTCCCTTTCGATGGGGTCCAGGATCTCCGGGTCCAGATAAGCGTCCCCAAGAAAGCCTTGGACTTGGAGTGGATCATTGATCAGAACAATGCCTACCAGCAGCGGACAGGAAAGGTAGGGCACTGAGGGGCAGACAGGAAGGCCATACAGAGGTGGCATTGGGGATGAGGCCAAGAGTCATGTCCCTGCCAATCTCCCTCTCCAAGATTATCTCACAACCAGTGTCTATACTGTCAGTGTATTGACTCATTTATTCCACCATATCTTGAGCACCCATTGTGTGCCAGTCATTCTCCTGTGCAATGGGGATGCATTATGAAAGATCTGTGGCCTCTGCTCACATGAAACTTACAGTGTAGAAAGAAACTAAGACAAAAAGTATTTTAAGCTTTCTGGACATAGGGAAAAGAAATGTGTGTAAAGGGGAAAATATCCTGGATGTGAGGAAGAAGATAATCTCCATGACCTTACTCCATGGAGGAAGTGATATTTACCTTCAATCCTTTGACCCAACTTTATTGAACACTCATTGTATGCCAGGCACTATTCTAGGTGATGGGAATACAGCCATGAATAAGACATTAAAAAACCCCTTTCCCTGTAGAATTTTATATTTCAATGGGTGAGACAGACAATAAAGTAAGTGAGTAAGTAGCATATGTTGTGCGTTACATGGTGGCAAGTGCTATAGCTAAAACTTAAGCAGAAAGGGGGCGATGAGCACATCAAGGAGTTGCAATTTTAGATAGGAGGGGCAGGGAAGTTCTCACCAAGATGGTAACATTTGAGCAAAGACCTTAGGGAAAGGAAGGAGCGAGCTTTGTGGCTATCTAAGCAGAGGAAACAGCAGGAGCAAAGGCCCTGAGGCAGAAGTATCCCAAGAATAGCAATGGGGTTTAAGCAGGGGTGATGAGAATGGATATGAATTTGTAAAATTTTTCTCTGGCTGATAAGGAAGAATGTATGATGGAAACAAGAGTAGATGCGGAGATGCCAGGGAGAAGAATCTTGTGGTGGCTCCATGCACAAGGAACTCTGTAGACACTTGAACAGATTGAACAGATGTACATTAGGACAGAGCCTGAGTTGGCAGCTGCAGTTGATCTGTGACGGTGTAGATACCACAAACGCTCTATCAAAAATAAAAAGTAAAACCATCTATGTAGGGAGAGGGGGCAGTGAGTCACTAGACCTCAAGTTAGGGAAATTACTGAGGACTCACTGCCCATAGTTGCTTTCCTTCCCAACCCCATTGCATTTGAGCCATGTTTTGCTGCTTCCTGTGCGCTCAAATCCTCTTCTTGCTTCCTTTCAGTTCTCTGCCCAGGATGACCTAGAAATCAAAGCCAGTGGCAGTGGGAGAGGCACAATCTCGGTAGGTCTGGTGTCCCACCATGAGGTCCTTAACTGAAGCCCAGCACCACCACCGCCCACTCCCCTTGCTGGTGGGAATAGAGACAGTCTATTGCAAGACAAGATTGAAATCAGCAATATTTCTAGCTACCATTTAGGGCACTACTATTTGCTAATAACCAAGTTAAGGACACCTCGAAACCTGCCCCTAGAAAGTTGGTAAAAATATGGACTCCATTTAACAGGTGGGGAAATAAAGACTCAGAAAGTCTTCACTTACTATGAGTCAAGAGTCAGGAGAGGTAGAGGCCAGAGGTTTTTGGACCTATCATGCTGAGTCCTTGAGGGGGTGTCTCTTTCTTCACCTCCCCAAAGGAAGATTCTCCCTCCAGCATGCCTTCCAATGCCCGGAGGATGACTCCACCCTTTCCCCCAACATCTAGGGGCTCCGTTACATCTTCTGGCGCCATGCCCTGTGGCCCAGGAGGACAGACCTCTTGTTCACTAAATTTGAAGAGCCTGTTTTCATATTTCTGGCAATGGAGTCACAGTTGAATCTCTGCCTTTGTTGTGTGACTTTGGGCATGTCATACTCCTCCATGAGCCTCGGTTAAATTTAAATTAAGTAAAATTAAAAATTCAGTTCCTCGGTTGCACTAGCCACATTTCAAGTGCTCAATGGCTACATGTGGCTAGTGGCTACCATATGGACAGGTAGAGACTATTTCAATTACTGCAGAAAGTCCTACTACACAGAGGTGGTCTAGACTCTAAAGAGTGTTCTGGTCACTGCACCCAGAAATTTGGGGGGTACAGACTTTGCTGTGAATTATCCACAGGTGCAGAACCTGGATAGGCGAGGACCGGACTGAGGAGGAAGGGAGTGGGTGGGAATGATCTCTGACACCTTCCCTGCCCTGGCAGATCCTGACCATGTACCACAGGTCCCCAGAGTCTGGGGAGGGCACCTGCAACCTGTACCACCTGAATGTGACTCTCCATAGTACCTTGGAAGGTGAGCCTAGACCCAGGGATTCCCAGACCTTCTTTTTTATTATTTTATTTTAGCTTTCATTCAGTAAGCACATGTATTGCCTTATTCAACTCTTCAACAAATATTTATTGAGCATTTACTATGTGTCATGCCTTGTTTCTGGACTCTGGGAACACAGGCATGAACAAGAAAAAATACCCCTTCTCCTGGAGCCCACATTCTAGTAGGGGGAGACAAACAATAATACAACAATAAATAAATTATACTCCTACTGCTATTTATTTATAACAATCTGCATTATAAAAAAATAAATATATAACACACTAACAGGTGATGATAACTACCATACAAAATAAAGCAGGAAAAGGTGATACACACTTGGAGGAGGTCCAGGGGAAGCACTCTGAGAAGATGGCATTTGAGCTCAGACATGAAATAAGTGAGAGAATGAGCCAGGAAGGATCTGAGGGAATAGCATTCCAGGCAGGCAGAACAACAGGTGCAAAGGCCTGGAGGCAAGAATAACCTCACCTGGTTTGAAGAAGCCATTGTGGCCACAGAAGAGCAAGGGGTAGAGTTTTAGGGAAAAGAGTTGGAGAGGTGATGGGGGCAGATGGTGTAGGGACTCATGGGCCACGGTGAGAACTTTGGTTTTTGCTCAGAGTGAAGTGGGAGCTATAGAGGGTTCTGAGCAGAGGAGGGATATGACGTAGCACAGGTTTGCACAGGCTCCTTCTGGCACAGACTGTAGAGGGCAAGGGCAGAAGCTGGGAGACCAGGGAGGAGGTGACTGCACTGGTCTTGCAGGAGATGATGGGTGCTGAACTGGGGTAGGGGGTTGTGGAGATGATCAAAATGGGATTCTAGAGTTCCTAGTCTGGGGTACCAAGGAGGAAGAGACAGGACTCTGCCATTGGAGGCTCACCATAGGGATGAGAAGAATAACCCTCAACAGCCCCAGGACTTTAAGGGACTAAAAGTGACCAAGGCTTTGGCTCAGGTTGCATTTCTTAATAATAATAATAATAATAATAATAATAATAATAATAACAGAAGTAGTAGTAGTAATAGTAATGGTAGTAACAGTAACTGACGGTTATAAAGCACCAATAAGGCACTGTGTTAAGTGCTTTACTTGTATTAACTCATTTAATCCTACAACACTGCGGGGTTGAGAATATTATGCTCCCCATTTACAGATTAGGTAACTGAAGCACAGAGAGTTTAAGCAACTTGCCCAGAGTCACACAACAGAGCCAGGATTTGAACCCATGAAGCTGTGTTACCCAGCCTCTAAACTCCTTTCTTCTCTCTGCAGATAATAAAAAGGGGGAAGAGACCTTCCAGCTCCGGATAGAGACAAGGTTAGGGCACCAGGATCTTGGGCTGGGCAGGAGGAAGTCCTCACTTCCTGGTATCCAGACTCCTTACCTATGGAATGGAGGGTGGGAACCAGCCACGCTTCCTTCTCCATGCTTCCCTCATCCTACCACCCATCCTGCCCTCGCCTGCCCATTCCCCTGCCTGCCTCCCACCCTGCCTGCCCATGCTTGTCTACCATCCTGCTCCCCAATCCTGTCCTTCAACCTGCCATGTCCTGGGATGGTGGGCTCCATCACGGCAAACATGCTCTATGTCCCAGATGCCCAGAACTGGTTCCAAGCCCACAGCTCTCTCCATCCTCATCTTCTCGAGACATCCCAGCCCTCACCCCAGTTCTGCCCTGTCTCCCAGATTCCCTCACCCAGGTCTGCCTCAGATAAAAACATGTGTTGAGCATCTGCTGAATGCCAGGCTCTGTTCTAGGAACTGAGGGTACAGTGTGAGCAAGGCAGCTCCTCTCTGCCTGGTGGAGCTCACAGCGTATCTCAGGGGAGATAGACCATAACAAAAGTCATCCAGAATCAATGTAAAATGACAACTGTGACTAAATATGGCAAAGGAGAGATCCAAGGAGCTCCAGGAGAGCAAATTAGAGAATGATTTGGTGCATAGGCTGGAGAAGGCTTCCCAGAGGGAGTGATGGATCAGTGGAAACTGCAAAGATGCAAGGATGTTTCAGGATAGAAAAAGGAGTGAGGACTCCAGGCAGAGAGTCACAGCATGTGCCAGGGTCCAGTGCAGGAGAGAGACACTGAGAAGCAATCACATGAAGGCTGGGTTGAGAGGAGGCGAAGCGGAAGGGTGAGACAAGGCGCCTGGTAAATATTGTTAAGCAAGGAAGCAACCCATCAGACTCCCACTTGCTAAATCTGTAAGCTTGCTGAGGGCAGAGGAGTAATGGGGAGATCCAGGAGGAGGCTGCTGACTGCATTCATCCAGGCATGAGAACGTTGATGGCAGTAGGAGCACTGGGGAGAGGCAGGAAGAGAGTGGGAAGAGATACTGGAGCTGTGAAATCCCCAGGTTCCAGGGAAATCGAGAGGCCACAATGAGCATCATAGAGGTCTCCCTGCTCACCGGCTTCTACCCCAACCAGAATGACCTCAAACAGGTAATGGAGGTCCCACCTGCCTACTCCTGAGCAGGGTGGGGATGCCCTAGCAACATCCCACACTCCCCGTGTGAGCACAGGGATCAAGGCCCCCAGGTTAATGCCCCGTGGTCTGTAGCCATGATCACCTCTGATTGCCTCCCTCCATGACCTTAGACAAATCCTTGCCCTGATTGTGCCTCAGTTTCCCCGACACTGTTGTTGATGGGACAAGGGCTGGGAGCTTGAGAGTTACTTCACACTGACTAGAGTTCCTAGAGCTGGGACCTCAGGGGGTCTCTGCCAACCTGCAATCCTCACCCTCTGCCCCAGCTTACAAGTGATGTGGAGATGTATGCCTTCCAGTATGAGACCAAGATGAATTCCAGTGACAACACTGTTGTCCTCTACCTGGAGAAGGTAAGGAAGCCTGGGTGGCCCCCTCCAGAGGCCTATGGGCAGCCTGGTGAGCACAGAATCCATGGTCAGCGCCTTGGGCAGTGTTGCCAGAGAATCATAGTGCCTGAGGTCAGCTCCCCAGGCTGCAAGGCCACGTTGTCAGTGCTTTGGTCAAGGCCCTGTGGTCAGTGCCCCATGGTCAGTGGCCTGGTCAGCTCAGACAGGATTCCCTCCCCCACCCCCAGCTCTCCCACAAGGAAGACACAGTGCTGGGCTTCTGGGTCCACAGGATGCTGCAGGTGGAGTTCCTGCAGGCCGCCCAGGTCACCATATATGACTACTATGAGCCTTGTAAGCACGGGTTGGGGTTGGGGGGTGGAGGGGTATCCCCCGAGGGGACTGCGAAGGACTGGGTCAGGAGGGAGGGATGAGGGGCGGGGCCGGGAAGGGGGATTGAGGCGTGGCTGAGAGGGGCCTGGGCATTGTGGGGAGGGTGCGGAGAAGGGTGCTGAAAGGGACCGACAGGGGTGTGGTGATAAGGGGCGTGGCCTTCCTGGCTGGTCAAAGCTGTGGGAGTCTGGAAGGGGATGGGACGGAGAAGTGACTGGGCTCAGCCCCGCTGGGCAAGAGGAGCAGAGTCTTCAAGGGGGAGGGGCCTGCGGAGGGAGTGACTGGGCAGGGCCGGGTGGGGTGAGGGGTTGGGGGGGCTTCGGGGGCGGAGCCAGGGGTCCCCAGGAACGCTGGCCCAAGCCGACCCCAGGCACACGCCCCTCTCTCAGCCCAGAGGTGCAGCTCCTTCTACAACCTGCCCACAGAGCAGTCTTCCCTGCGGAAGATCTGCCACAAAGATGTCTGCAGATGTGCGGAGGGTGAGGTCCTGGGGACACCGAGGCGGGGGCTGCCAGCCTGGGGATCCAGGAGCCATTTATCACCTCCTGGCTGTCGTCTGGACGGAGTTTAGACAGAGAGAGATATTGAGACGGGAAAACAGAGACAAAGAGAGACAGAGAAAAGGAGACCCAGAGACAGACTGGTACACACAGCCAGGCACAGCCAGAAATGGAGGGAGACGTAAAGAGACTCAGATGGGAGGAGATCGAAAAGAGACATAGAGGAAAAGAGAGAGAACCCTGATCCAGAGACCTAGAGGTGTCTGGCCTGGGGCCAGATGGGGGTCAGATGGGAGGAAGCCCCCTCCCTCAGCACAGCCAGAGCAGCTGCCCTCCTGACCCCCCAGAACAGTGCCCATCTCCGAGGAAAGACAGCACCCGACTGAGGCAGGAGGAGCTCCAGGCAGTAGCCTGTGAGACAGGCGTGGACTTCGGTGGGTGCGGGAAGTGGCGGGAGGCAGGAGGAGGTCCACCTGCAGGCCAGATGCCAACAGGACACCCTCCTGCCCCTGCTTTCCCAGTGTACAAGGTCAGGCTGAAGTCTGTGAAGTCCTCCACCTCCAATCCCTACATCTATTACGACATGAAACTCGAGGACATCATCAAGAGGGGTATGTCCGAGGGGCAGAAGAGGCAGTGTGAGGTTCTACCCCGGGGATCCCGATGGGCCAGGTCTGTGTATGCTCACACACTGGATCTCCTCCCCTCCAGGCACAGACTCTGCCGTGTCCTTCACCATGAAGAAATTCGTCTCTCACGCCACCTGCCACGACTCCCTGGGGCTACAAGAACAGGAGACATACCTCATCATGGGCCACACATCAGACCTGTGGAAAGTCAAATCTGAGTGCGTGGGGGGTCCTGCTGTCCCAGGACTCAGGCGTGGGCCCCCCTGCCTACCTCAGCCCAGTCCCTATCAGCACCAGAAACCCTAGGTTTCAGGGCTGCCCTGAAGGGAGGTACTGACCATGCACTGCACAATTCCAACGGGGCGGGGGGTGAAGAGGGGGGACTCTATTTGCATGTAGATGCTGTAGATGTAGACAAAGATTCAGTTTTCCAATAGAGGGAGGTAAAGAATCAGAGGAAGAGGAGACTTTTTTTTTAATCCCCAGCCATGTGGGCTACAGGCTGGGGGCCCCAAGATGGCCTGGTGGAGTGGGCATGACAGGCCTTGGCCCTGGGAGGCTGCCTATCAGGGAAGAGAAGCACAGCAGGGAGGGCTCCATGCCTCCAGGGCACGGGGCTCTCCTCACCCTCCTTGCCGTCTCTCACCCACAGTTACATCTATGTCCTGGGCAAGAAGACATTCTTCATGCAGTGGCCGGCCGATGGGGATGTGGGCAAGAAGGAATTGCTGGACCACCTGACGGGATTTTCAGAATATATGAGCACTCATGGTTGTGAGTCCTGAGACTCTGAGGTCTTTACTGTCCTCAGGAGGTTGTTTCCAACAGGCGCAGGCCACTGGCCTTAACTCCAAATAAAGAGCATGGAGTATCATACCCAAAGTCCATACATTTGTCCCTGCTCCAACATTCATCAAGGGCCCTGCACAACCAGCCCCAACATTGAAGGGACCTGCTTCCTCCCTCTCCCTCCAACACCATTTCAATTACACTGGCCTCTTCTGTGTCCTTCCAACACCCAAGTTGATTCCTACCTCAGGGCCTTTGCACTCACTGTTCCCTCTACCAAGTACACCCTTCTTCCAGATATCTGAATGGATTGAACCCTTCCCTTATTTGGACTTTCTTCTTTCTCATGGCTGAATAATAGTCCAGAGTTTAAATGTTTAAATGTTGCTTCCTCAGGGGCGCCTGGGTAGCTCAGCTGGTTAAGCATCTGCCTTCGGCTCAGGTCATGATCCCAGAGTCCTGGGATCAAGCCCCGCATCAGGCTCTCTGCTCAGCCGGGAGCCTGCTTGTCCCTCTCCCTCTGCTGTTCCTCCTTCTTGTGCTCTCTTTCTCTTTCTCTCAAATAAATGAATAAATAAAATCTTTTTAAAAATGTTGCTGGGTGCCTGGGTGGCTCAGTCGTTGAGCGTCTGCCTTCGGCTCAGGTCATGATCCCAGGGTCCAGAGATCGAGCCCCACATCGGTCTCCCTGCACAGTGGGAAGTCTGCTTCTCCCTCTCCCACTCCCCCTGCTTGTGTTCCCTCTCTCACTGTCTCTCTCTGTCAAATAAATAAATAAAAATCTTTTTAAAAAAAAAAATGTTGCTTCCTCAGAGATATTTGCTTTAATAACATACCTAAAATAGACCCCTTTCCATCACTCTCTCCCCTTACCCTGCTTTATTCTCTCAATAACACTCATAAATATTTGATTATAATATTTATTGGTTTGATTGTTAAATGGGCATTTCTCCTGCCTTACAATGTCAGCTCCTTAAAACCAGGGGCCATGTCTGTCTTGTTCACTGCAGTATTCTCAGTTCATACAGCAGGGGCTGGTACATAATAGGTGCTCAGGAAATGACTGTTGAATGACTGAATGAGTTATGAATGAATTTGGTGCCCACCCTGCACCTGGTCCTGATGGAAGATTTGATGGGGAGCCCCAGGCAACTGGGGAGCTGAAACAAGGGGCAAGGGGAAGTGAATGAGTTTCATCACGTGGCCTGGGATGGGAATGGGAGACCTGCCCAGCCGAGGCAGCAACTCATGTGTCTCCAGGAACCCCCAAGTGCTAAGGGACTGCAAGGCATCCAGGATGGCTTGATTTTCGGGTGTCAATGAGGGACTGAGGTAAGAGGGAGAAAGAGAAAGATGGGGCAGGGAGGCTGCTGGGTGGGCTGACTTCATAAAAGGTTTTGAATACCAGGCTAAAGGATTTAGTCATTATCAAGGGCAGTAGGGAGCCATGGAAGACGTTTGAGCAGGAGAGGAACTGACCAGCCCTGAGGTAGAAGGCTCAGCTGAGGTTGATGGATGAGAACTGAGTTGATGGCTGGAAACCTGGGGAGGAGGCTGGAGCTGTGGGGCCATAGGTTAGCATGGTGGCAACTGCCTGAGTTCAAATTCTGCCTCCACCTCTTCCTGGCTGTGTGACCTTAGCCAGCACCTCTCTGTGCTTTGGTTTCTTCATCTTTAACGTTACTTCCCTCAGAGAGGAATTGTGAGTGTCAGCATATAGTAAAAATTCAATAAATTCTCACTGACCTTTCGATGAGGAAGATAAGAGGCCATGGGAGAGAGTGGAGCTGCTAGAATCCACAGGTCAGAGAAAAAATCAGGTCAAGCAACCCCTGCTCAAAGCCCTCCCAAGCTCCTATTGCTCTAACACTACAGCCCTCAAGGCCCTGTACCGTAGCCCTGTCACCTCCCTGACCCCATGGCCCCCCAGTCTCCACCTCACTCACTCCAGCCACACTGTCCTTCTCCATGGTTCCCAGAAACTCCTAGCTCTTTCTTGCCTCTGGGCTGTTGCATAAGCTGTTCCCTCTGCCCAGAACACTTTTCCCATGACTGCTTTCTCTTCATCCTTCCAGTCTCCGCTCAAAGACGCCTTCTCCAACCACCCTGGCTAGATGTATTGAACCCTATCTCTCCCTGCAATCTGCTTGTTTCCTTCAGAGTAGATGCTACAGTGCATAATGATATGCTGGGTTCTTTACTTAACAGCTTTGCTGTCTGTCTCACATACTGCTGGGAGCCCCAGGAGAGCAGAGGCGTCTTAGTCACAGATATAACTGCAGCAGCCCACGCAGAGCCTGGCACACACAGTAGGTGTTCATTTTGCTGAATTAAAGACTGAATAAATGAAAGAGAAGAAAGGGAGAGGGGAAAGAGGGAGGGTAATGGAAAAGAGAAGCAAAGAAGCCAGCAAGCAAAGGGGAAGATGGGCTCATGGCTCGTTTCTGTACAGCCCTCAAGCTAAGAATGTTTTTTTTTACATTTTAAAAGAGTCTAAAAAAGAAGATTATGTAACAGAGACTGTATGTGACCTGAAAAGCCTAAAATATTTATTATCATGTCCTGTGGGTGGGGGGAAGTGCCTACCCCTGAATTAGTGCTTTAGTTATCAATTGCTATGAAACAAATTACCCTAAAACTTGGAGGCTTAAAGCAGTAAGTATTATCATTTGCAGTTTCAGTGGGTTGGGAATCCACAGGGAGCAGCTAAGCTTCATGGTTTGGGCTCAGGGGTCTCTCATAGGTTACAGTTAAAATGTCAGATGGGGCAGCTGTCATCTGAAAGCTCGGCTGAGGCTGGAGGAGCCACCTCCAAGGTAGCTCCCTCACATGGCTGGCAAACTGGTGGTGGTTAGTGGGAGGATTCAATTCCTTGCCGTGTGGACCTCTCCACAGTGTTCCTTGAGTGTCCTCATGATATGGCAGCTGGCTTTCCCCAAAGTGAGTGATCGAAGAGAAAAAGCAAAGAGGAAACCATAGTGCCTTTTAAGAGCTAGACTCAGAAATCACATAGCATCATTTCCACAACACTCTATGGGTCACATGAGCCAGCATGATTCAGTGAGGACAAGGACTACACAGGGCATGACTGTCAGGAAGCAGGGGTCCCTGGAGGCCATCTTGAAGGCTACCAACCACAGTTAGTGGCAGAGTTTGGGATCTGAACCCAAGCAACCTCGCTCCAGAGTCTATGCACTCACCACCATGTACAGATGTTTCTCAGCGGCAAAGGGTGAGCACATTTGTAAAACAGACTTCATTTTTTAGATAAGTTTTAAATTTACAGAAACACTGAGAAGACGGTACAGAGTTTCCATATACCCCTGCAATTTCCCTATTATTAACATCTTAAATTACCATGATACATTTGTTATAAAGTAGCGAAACAATATTGATACATTTTTGTTCCCTGAAATCCATACTTTAGATTTCCTTAGCTTTCACCTAATGCCCTTTTTCTGTTCCAGGATCGCATCCAGAACACCATATTACATTTAGTCTGTGACAATTTCCCAGACTTCTCCTTGTTTTTTTTATGTCTCTAACAGTTTTGAGGAATCCTGGTCAGGGATATTGCAAGATGACCCTTTATTGGGATTTATCTGATGTTCTCTCATGATTAGACTTGTGGGGTTGTGGGTTTAGAGGAGGGATATTGCAGAAGTAAGATGACATTTCCATATTACATCAAGGGTATATAAATCAACATGATTCATGACTATTGATGTTGACCTTGATCAACTGGCTGAAGTAGTGTTTGTCGGGTTTCCCCGCTATAGAGTTACTATCCCTGCTCCCTTTTTCATAGTGCACTCTTTGGAAAGAAGTCTCTCCACACAGTTCATACCTCGCCTCCCTTCAGGGCAGAATATTTTCATAAATTATTTGGAATTCTTCTGCATAGGACACTAGTCTCTTCCCCCCCATTTATTAATCTATTCAATCATTAATTGTATTAATTGGAGTGTAGCTCAATATTACTTGATTTTCTTGCTCAAATCATTCTCTTTTGGCCATTGGGAGCTCTTTCTGTTGGTTCCTTGTAGGTAAGTTTAAACTTTCACATGTACTATTAAATTAGATCCTAATAGAGTTGGAAGCTTATATTTTCACTGCACCATACATTGAGGTTTTTATTTTTTATTGAGGTGAAATTCACATAACATACAATTAATCACTTTATTTATTTTTTTAAAGATTGTATTTATTTATTTGACAGAGAGAGACAGCGAGAGAGGGAACACAAGCAGGGGATTGGGAGAGGGAGAAGCAGGCTTCCTGCTGAGCAGGGAGCCCGATGCAGGGCTCGATCCCAGGACCCCTGGGATGATGACCTGAGCCGAAGGCAGACACTTAACGACTGAGCCACCCAGGTGCCCCCAATTAATCACTTTAAAGTGTACAATTCATTGGCACTTAATATATTTAAAATATTATGCAATCACCACCTCTCTCGAGTTTCAAAATTTTTTCATCGCTCCAGAAAAACACTCTGTCTCCATTAAGTAATCAGTCCCCACTTTCCTCTACCTCCCAGTCCCTGGTAACCACTAATCTGCTTTCTGTCTCTATGGATTTGCCTATTCTGGATATATCATAAAAAGAAATCAGGCAATGGGGCGCCTGGGTGGCTCAGTGAGTTGAGCATCCAACTCTTGATTTCAGCTCAGGTCATGATCTCAGTGTCGTGAGATTGAGCCCCAGATGGGCTCTGTATTCAGCCCAGAGTCTGCTTGAGATTTTCTCTCTCCCTCTGCCCCTCCCCCGACTTGTGCTCTCCCTCTCTCTCAAATAAATAAATAAATAAATAAAATCTTAAAAAAAAATCAGGCAATATGTGACCTTTTATTTCTATCTTCTTTCACTTGACATGTTTTCAAGATTCATCAAAGTTGTAGCATGTTCTTTGTTCTTTGTTTCTTTTATGGCTGAATAATATTCCATTGTGTGGATACACCATATTTTGTTTATCCATTCATCTGTCCTTAGACATTTGGGTCATTTCCACCTTTTGACTATTGTAAATAAGGCTGCTATGAACATCGGTGTGCAAATACCTGTTTGAGTCTCCCCTGAAAGTATCCTGAGATAAATCCCACTTGGCCATGGTGTACAATCTATTTAATGTGCTGTCAGATTCAGTTTGCTAGTGTTATTTACCCACTAGCTCCTGTTCTCCTGGTTACCTACCAGCTGCTGGTTGAGGTTTGCCCCAGAGGGCATTAACAGCTGGGCATGCTGAGAACCAAGAAGACCCTGAAGAAGAGAGTAGAAAAATGTGTATGCCTTCTTGAGGTAGGATTTGCATTGCATGGAGCTGTCCACAGCAGGTGCAACTGAAATCCAGGTGGGCCAAGGAGATGGAAAGCAGGACACTAACAGGTTATACATACAGGTATAACATAGGTACAATACACATATCTACATCTGTGTACACATAAATATATAATTCCTCTCTCTGAGGCTGCATGATGTTCCAATCCTACTTTTCTACACATTTGTTTCACTCTTAAATCACATCAGTCATGCATAAACAAAATAGAAAATTTAAAAATTAGTAAAGGTTATTAGCTTAATCGCAGAAACCAACCAACTCTGGCTAATTTAAGCAGTAAGGTTTATTTAAGAATACTTAGGAGTGGGGCGCCTGGGTGGCTCAGTCCTTAAGCGTCTGCCTTCGGCTCAGGTCATGATCTCAGGGTCCTGGGATCAAGCCCCGCGTCGGGCTCCCTGCTCAGCGGGGAGCCTGCTTCTCCCTCTCCCACTCCCCCTGCTTGTGTTCCCTCTCTCGCTGTGTCTCTCTCTGTCAAATAAATAAAATCTTTACAAAAAAAAAAAGAATACTTAGGAGTGGGGACATCTGGATGGTGCAGTCAGTTAAGCGTCTGACTCTTGGTTCCCACTCAGCTCAGGGGCCTGGGATCCCACCCCACAAGGGGTTGCAATCCACTTAGAGTCTGCTTGAGATTCTCTCTCCCCTTCCCTCTGCCCCTCCCACTCCTGTGCTCTCTCTCTCTCTTTCTCTCTAAAATAAAAATAAATAAGGGGCACCACCTGGGTGGCTCAGATGGTTAAGCATCTGCCTTTGACTCAGGTCATGATCCCAGGGTCCTGGGATCGAGTCCCACATCGACCTCCCTGCTCTGCGGGAAACCTGTTTCTCCCTCTCCCACTCCCCCTGCTTGTGTTCCCTCTCTCGCTGTGTCTCTCTTTGTCAAATAAATAAATAAAATCCTTAAAAAATAAATAAAATCAATTAAAAATGCCCTTTATTTATGGAATCCATGGATTTTCATGAACATGGTACCTGTGGAGAAGGCATGCCCACTCTTAACTGCCTGAGCCAGGAGGAGAGCTATATCTCTTCTGCTCACTCCATTAGCCAGGCCCCATCACATGGCTCCATCCACCTGTGCAGGACTCTGGGAAATGTCATTTAGCAGAGTGATCAGAAAGCAAGGGTACATAGAGCACTGTTTCTGCCACACCTCCTCCTGTCTCCACCAACCAGCTCCTGACTTTGCATCAAAGGCCATGATGGGAAGGAGAGGCCACATGTAAGCCAACCAGTGATGGACATGGTAGCAAGATTCAGTTTTCTGAGGCTGCTGGGGCGGTGGGTGTGGTAACAGAGCAGGATCCACTATTAGTCGTGGTTCAACCCAATGGCCATGGCAGTTGTATCTTCTTCAGAAATGGTTCTCTGTCTTTGAGACTTGGAGCCTTATTTTTCACTCTCCTGGAAACTCAGTAAGTGCCCAGATACATTTTTTTAATCAACTTTATTGAGGTAGGTTTTACATATTATTAAATCATTCTTTTTCAAGTGCACATTCCAATGATTTTTTAAAATTTTTTATTGTTATGTTAATCACCATACATTACATCCTTAATTTTAGATGTAGCGTTCCATGATTCATTGTTTGTGCATAACACCCAGTGCTCCATGCAGAACGTGCCCTTTTTAATACCCATCACCATGCTAACCCATCCTCCCACCCCCCTCCCCTCTAGAACCCTCAGTTTGTTTTTCAGAGTCCATCGTCTCTCATGGTTCGTCTCCCCCTCCGCCTTCCAATGATTTTTTAAAAAGATTTTATTTAGGGGCACCTGGGTGGCTCCGGTCAGATCCCAGGGTCCTGGGATCGAGCCCCCTGTCAGGCTCCCTGTTCAGCAGAGAGCCTCCTTCTCCCTCTCCCTCTGCCTGCCTCTCTGCCTACTTGTGCTCTCTCTCTCTCTCTGTCAAACAAATAAATAAAATCTCCGAAGGCAGACGCCCAACGACTAAGCCACCCAGGCGCCCCGGCAGGAA